>NC_052360.1:76759115-76780541 GCF_009727055.1 Benincasa hispida | reverse complement strand
CATTCTCCATACCTGGTGTGACTCCCGAAGGAATTAGATTGTATCTCTTCCCATATACATCGCGGGATGAGACCAAGAGGAGAACAATGTCCTTTAAGACATTGGGCAGGCAAGCTTGATCGCCTGCAGAGGTGTGGATTGCGTTCATCATGGAAAATTGTCTTCCGGACCATATCTCAATTCTATGTGTAATTTCTTTCTTTACAGCTTTCATTTACTGCTTTCTAAATTTCGTTATTTACTGATTATTAGAATTAGCCTTTAATGCTTTCTATATTTTCCTTCAATTTAATTCATTAGTATCTTTCCATGTAATGTTTAATTCCTTTAATTCGTAGGCATTAGTAGCGATGTTCTTAAAATTTTGGTGAATGACTAGATGAAAAGTTGAACACCGCAAAGTCTTTTTGACTTGCATTATTGAGAATTAAAAAGAAAAATAAAAATTGGTATATAACGCGATGATGGGTGCATTCCATGATAACAGATACACATTGCGTCCATTATACCCAAATGCATTGCGTTAAGGGATGTGTTGCGCTCGTATGTGTTCTTTGCCTATCCTTAGCGAATATGCACTATGTTGAGGTAGTGTTGCGCTGGTAGAAAAACCGTGCGCCCGTCCTCCAGAAATGCGTTGAGTTAAAGGGTGTGTTGCGGGGATACGTGCGTTGTTGCCCGTCCTCAACAAAAATGTATTTGCCTTAATGGAAGCGCGGTGTAATTTCTAATCGTGCACCCGTCTGAATCAAATTCAAAAGATAACTGCAATTCATTATTTTTCTAGGTTTATCTAAATTCTTTGATTCTTTGTATAGGCAAAACTTTCTGTATTGCGATATTTGTAATTACTTGTATACTTAGTTAATTTTCAATACAACTGAGTAGTAATGCTCTCTATATGTCTGTGCCTCTTCTTTATCATCTTTTGTCAACTTTGCGATATTCTTGATCTTTCCTTTTGCATTATTCATTGCGCTGCCATGATGTATAATATGCATACACTTAGGAGCACTTCCCACACCTTGTATTTTCTAACTAACACTTAGTTAATTCGTAGCTTAACAATGCTTTACCTTTTATCCTTCAAAATTCTACTCAAACCTTCTTTTTGAAATTTTGTTTAAGCGTTTGTCTATTCTGTCCAAACAACTCAAAGAGGACCTTGCACATCTCTAAATTTGGGGGTGGGGAAGGTCTGAACATATGAGATCAAGTGATGCTGTCAATAAGAAAAATGCGCTCATTATTTCCATCTAAAAAAAAAAAAATTCATATAAACTCCAATGTCAGCGCAAGGGAAAACCTAAAAAACAATCCTAACCTGATAACAGCAGGAGAAACGAGAAAACTTCAATTGGTCGAGCTGGAGGAATGGATGATCAACACATATGAGAACGCAAAGATCTATAAGGAGTGGCAAAGCTCTGGCATGACAAACACATATGCGGCAAGAACCTCCAAGTCAGGCAGAGGGTCTTACTATTCAACTCACGGCTGCGGCTCTTTCTTGGGAAATTAAAGTCACGTTGGTCCGGGCAATTCATAGTCAGAGAGGTATTCCTGCATGGTGCGGTTGCGCTATCTATTGATGATGGAACCAACATATTCAAAGTTATTGGGCAACGAGTAAAAATGTATCATGGAGAAGGCTGGCATTGCCAAGTCGACTCCCTGGACCTGAGAAATTCTTATTGAGAAAGAAGTGGGTGGTTCCTGCACTATCAAATGAGTTAAATTCATCAGGGACGCAAGTTTTGTGAAGCTTTTGTTGAACTATTGAACTCTTCAACTTATCTCTACTCCTTAATATTTTCATTTCACTATCCTTTTCTTTTTTTTTCTTTTCTTTTTTTTTTTTAAAAAAAGCGATTGTGCTGAACGATTTTGGTAAAAGAGTTTGTTTTGTTTAATATTATTTGACCCTCTCAATGTTTTTCTTGCAACGATCGAGGTGAACAATTGCGGAGGCGCTACATGAAGAAGCAATTTATCTTATTCCATCACCGCAATCCAAAGAAGGTAGATCGCAACAAAGCAGGATGCGTCAACAAACAATGAGGGTGACAACGTAAATTTAGGGGTTGTATTCTTCCTTGACTTTATTCCAAATTTTGCACTATCACATCGCATTTTTATTTTGAAAGTTTTATCACTGAATCCTCCTTGATTACTACAAGCATTTAACATTGGTAAATTTAGTAAGTCACCGCATGCTTTCTCTTTGCCAATTATGATTTCAATGATGAAACACATGCTTTTATTTTTTCGTATATACTAGACTCAACTTAATTTTAGGATAGTCATCTCATGAAATATTTCTAGAAGTTAGTGGTCTGCTAGTTTTCTTTCAAAATGACTCTTTACGTAGCTTCCTAAGTACATCGCATGACTTCTTTCAATCTATTGGCAATGAGGACATTACCACATTTTAAATTTGGGGGTGAGGTATTTATTTTCAACCTTACTATTTTTAGCTCTATGAAAAAAAAAAAGAGAAAAATTTTGAGAATAACAACTCCACTGTCAACGCAATGGGGAAACCCATGTTGATAAGAGTTAAGTTGTGAAAGACACATACCTGTAGTTGGATGTCTGCATGACACACGTGGGGAAGCTAAAACGAAAGTTAAGTTCACCAGGATCAACATATATAAAAAAATAAATTGATAGCAACTTGCTGCAAAGTGGTATGTTAGTTTAGTTCTGAGAAAGAGGCGCTTGCTCGTAGTTATGAGTATTTGTGTGGCTCGGGACATTGAAGTCAATTTTACTCGCGAACAACTGCATACCCCTTGGACGTGGGATTCGATGCATGTTCCTAAGATATACGTTGATACGTCATCCGCGTTGGATGAAATTTGCGTTAACGATGTAATGACCCATGCATCCTGCACAAGTTTTCTTGCTTTCCACCAAAGTATAACATGAACGCAAGTTTCTTGGGTAATCTGAGGTCGAACACAGAACTTGTAACTATACCTGCTATTGGCGCGTGATATGCATGCGGCGGTTGTAAATAAAAGAAGTTAAAGGGGATGTTGCTAAGTTAATCGTATCCTACTTCTATCTATCAGACAACGCAATTAGAATATGCATGAAAGTGTAAGAGATGCAAGCAAATAACCTTACACTGGAAGATTAAAATGATGGGAAAATAGATAAAATGCAGAGAATGTTTTTCAGATTGCAATACTTAAGAGTGATGCAGGCAACCTAAGTCTAACGCAATCATGCAATCATAGACTACAACCATCACGACAAGTCATTTTCGCAAGTGGAAATGCGGTGCTGCCTAATTCATAGGATCGCATGTGTTGAACGCAAAGTGTCGCATAAAGCTTATTCATCTCCAAGTCTCTACCTTTCTTGCCCTACTGCGATGATCCGCAAATGCCCATGAAAAGCAAGGTGAACCGCATTTCAATCGTATCCTCCCTATCTCTAGGATACAATGCGATGCGTTAATCAAACAAATAGTGCTCATTCCTAAGTGCCTATCCTCTTGTATTCATGAGTTTCCTAATCTGGCTCTCCCAAGCCTAGATTCTGACCTGACCTTCCCAAGCCTAGATCCTGTCCTTAGACTACCCTCCCGAGTATCTCTAATGGACGAATGAAGCATACATAATACAAGACAATCGCATAAACTTCGCCGACCTAAGATTGTTACTATCCTTAGTGAACAATGCATACCTTGCTTAATACGTCCAACCACTTACCCTCTCGGGCAATTGATTGTTGTTGACTTCACTCATAGACAAGCAATGCATTAGCTCATAGACAGGCGTTGCAGAAGCTTCACACTAAGCAAATAAGATTATTCACATATTCGCACAACGTACACCTCTCGATGGGTTGCTACATGCTTCATATTCCTAATCCACATGACTAAGTATGCAATACCCAAGCAATCTCACTAAGTGTTGCAATGAAAGTAAAGATGCTAAGTATGAAGATGGAGATGGAGTTGAAGGAATAGAGAAATGCATTGAAAACACATTATATTAATTTCTTAATTCAAAATGTCATACAATACAATATAGGAAAAGAAAGGAAAAAGAAATGACCGGCTGGAAGTAAAACTTTGCTTCCAGCGGATGTGCGTCAAGGCTACCGGTGGTGCCATGGATGGGTGGAGGAGCTGACTCTCTTGAGATCTTGCTCCTGTCAAAGGCTCCGGTCGTCACTCAGAATGGATGAAGGAGGTGAAGAATTCTCAGCCATCTTCTCACGCAGTTTTTCTAGATCGCGGAGAAAATCCTCGGTTGAGGGATAATCTCCGTATGATTTGAATTTCAGCTCATCGGCTTCTATTTATAGAGCTTGGGTCACTGACAACATTAATTGGATTGCTCTGAGTCTGACGTTTGGCGCGTTAGTCCTTTCTGAACCTCTTCCACTAACGACGTGGTAGGTGAAATGTCAACATCATCTTTTGGATTTTCTCGAGGTAGATATGTTGATGCGTTCATTACACCAACCTTGCATTGATCCCATTAGAATGCGTTGTCGCGTAGCCACAATCATTTAATGGTCGCATTCGCTCAACACCGCAACTCTACATGATGACTGCAATCGCTTGACAAGCGCAACTCCCATGCGATGGACGCCTATGACTGATTACCGCAACATCCATGCATTGATTGATGCGTTTGCCTTGCGATGGAGTGTTTCTCCGCATGCGGTCGTCTATGTGGTGATTTGGTTTCCGTGTTTGCGTTCATTTTCGCATTAGCTACAAAGATAGAACATTGAACGCATAATTAACACAAAATAATGAGTTAGCTGAGATTCGACATGCCGATCAACGCAAGCTCATATTCTTGTGAATTCCTATCATGATCGACACATATTTTGCCTAACAACCTTCATAATTCTAAGTAAAAGGCCTACGATGACATGCATTTCTGCATGTCATCACACCCCCAAACTTAAAATCATGCTTGTCCTCAAGCATCGTTATACTCAAGAAATTCTAACTCACCTTCATGCTTTCCTTTGCGATGACCAGCTTCTCAGAATATAATTTACACACACCTTTGACCATCATCGCAATGCTCTCCTCCATTTAGGCTACTTCTTCAAAAAGATTGTGCGTAAGTTAAATCCGAGCCTTTGCTAAAAAATTCTTATTCATTCACCGCATTTTTGTGTTTAGCTTTTGAGATTGCGTTCATAAAAAAAAATACTTCAAACTTGGCGATGACTTATTCAACATGCAAACGTTGAACCTGTTACGCCCCTTCATTTTTGGTCTTTATCCCCCACGTGTGTCATGCGGGCATCCAACTTCGGTTGCGTTCCATATTCAACTCAACTCTTGTCTCATTTGTTTTGGCTTGCATCGGACAGAGGAGTTGCGCTAATGCGTTGATCTTGGCGATTTGCCTTCGTTTTGGCTTGCCCTCACGTGTGTCATGCAGATATCCAACTACGAGTAAGTGCCTTTCACAACTTAACTCTTATCAACAAGGGTTTCTCCATTGCGTTGACAGTTGAGTTATTATTCTCAAAATCTCACTTAAAATTTTTTTATTTTATATTATTTTATTTTTCAAATGATTGCAATATAATGAATGCAATTCTCCGAGACCGCTGCCACCCCGAAACTTAGAGGTTGGCAGCGTTCTCACCGCAAAGCTAAAAACAAAATTACAAGAATGCGATAATAGATGTCTGAACAAAGGTTTGCGCAAAATAAAACCTAAGACTTTCAAAATTTGAGGAAGCTAATAAAATTAAAGAATGCCTTGCATTGATTACTTAGAAAATGCGGTGAACTATACGTACCATCATAGAAACATCACAAAACAACGCAATCGAGAAAAAGAGAATTTCAAAAGGATAAAGCATACAAGATAACAAGAAAAAACCTTAGGCGGAACAACGCATGCGCTCATGTGTTGGAATCCACGTGATTGAAGCCTTGTGTTGAAGGGTGAAAGGAATTCTTCGTTGAACTACGAACCGAGGAGACTTATTTTTGCACTTACAAGAGCAAACGTACCATAACCAAGGAAGCAACCAAATATCCAAAATAACAATAAAAATAAAAATAACCTATACTAAGAAAGCAAAGTAAAGATAGAGCAGAAGACGTCCTTGGAAAAATAAGAGTGTTGTCACCACAAGAAGTCTTCTATGCAGGAGATGGTTCTCGACTGCTTGGGTCAAGATGCCCTGACCATTGGAACTTCCGACAATTGTTGGGCGCATGTGGCCGTCATGAGCTTAGAACTGCCTTCTGCTCTTTTGCGACTGATTGCCCTTCTACCTTGGGGTCAACATGGGCTTTCAGTGCATCATCTACACTTCAATATTATTTGTAACTTGGTCGCACAAGCTGCAATACACTCAAGATAAAAAGTTTGCTCGCAGAGCCACAAAACTTAACAAACATTTAGTTGCCAAGTCCCCGGCAACGGCGCCAAAAACTTGGTGTGCAGGAGATTGGAAGTCAATTTTACTCGACAACCAAAATCCCATGGAAGCGGGATGCGATGCATGTTCCTAAGATATGCGTTAATGGTCTTGTGTCAATCGTCATGCGTTGGACTGATAATGCGTTAATGAATGTATGTGATGACCATGCGTCCTGCTACAAGTTTTCTTATGTTCACGCCAAGTATAACATGAACGCAAGTTTCTCGGGTAATCCGAGGTCGAACACAGGGACTTGTAGCTATATGTATGCGGTGATGTGCATGTAGCGGTATAAATAAAAGAATGGAAGGAATGTTGCTAAGTTAATCCTACTTTTACTCCTATCTAACAGACAACGCAATGAGAATATGTATGAAAGGTAGAGATGCAACAAACCTTGACATGAAATAAATGAATGGGAAAATAGGTAAAATGCAGAGATGATTTCATTGCAACCTTTAAGAGTGACCGCAAGGACAACCTTAGTCAATGCAAGCCATGCGATCATGCAACACACATACAATAGTAAACCACCTCTCGGTGTGAATGCTACGGCTTCTAATGCTAGAACACATGCGATATATGCGATAAGTCTATAGGACCTACACATAAGCTTCTATTCTCATTTATGCGATGATGGAGTGACATACACATAAATAAGGCGACCACATAATATCATACCTATTCCTAGGGTGCATGCGATGCAGTGTTGACAAACAGAGCTTATCTCTAAGTCCCTATGTCGATCTAATCTTGCTCTCTCGAGTCTAGATTCTAACTTAGCTCTCTTGAGTCATTAGGTTCTTTCTTTAGACTCTCTCTCGAGTAGCTCTAAAGGGGTGTTGGCACAATATAAAACAAGACAAACGCATGAACTTGGTTGACGCAAGATTACTCCTATCTCTAGTGAACAATGCATTCCTTGCTTAATGCGTCCAACCCCTTACCCTCCCAGGCAGTTGATTGTTGCGGACTTTACTCATAGAAAAGCAATGCTTAGCCTATAGACAAGCATCGCAATAGCTTCACACTAAGCAAATAAGATTACTCACACACTCGCGCAATGCACACCTCTTGGTGGGTTGCTACATGCTTCATATCCCTAATCTACATGACTAAGTATGCAATACCCAAGCAGTCTCACTAAGTGTTGCAATGAAAGTAAAGATGCTAAGCAAAGAAGATGGAGATGGAGTTGAAGGAACAGAGAAATGCATTGAAAAAAAATTGTATTAATTTCTTAATTCCAAGATGTCATACAATACAATATGAGAAAAGAAAGGAAAAGGAAATGACTGGCTGAAAGCAAAGATTTGCTCCCAGCAGATGTGCGTCAAGGCTGCCGGTGGTGCCATGGATGGGCGGAGGAGCTGACTCTTTCGAGATTTAGCTTCGGTCGAAGGCTTCGGTCATCACTCGGAATGGATGAAGGAGGTGAAGAACTCTCAGCCATCTTCTCACGCGTTTGTCTAGATCGTGGGGAAAATCCTCGGATCACAAGGATTCTCCTCGGATTACTTGAATTTCAACTCATCGGCTTCTATTTATAGAGCTTGGGTCACTGACAGCATTAATTGGACTGCTCTGAGTCTGACGTTCAGCGCGTTAATCCTTTCTGAACCTCTGCCGCCAACTGCGTCGTAGGTGAAATGTCAACATCATCTTTTGGTTTTTCTTGAGGTAGATGCATTGATGCGTTCATTCCACCTACCTTGCGTTGATCCCATTAGAATGCATTATCGCATAGCTGCAATCATTCAATGGCCGCATTCGCTTAATGCCACAACTCTACATGATGACCGGAATCGCTTGACAAGCGCAACTCCCATGCGATGGACGTATACGGCTGATTACCGCAACATCCATGCTTTTGCCTTTGCGATGGAGTGTTTCTCTGCATGTGGTCGCTTTACGGTCATTTCCTACGTTAGCTACAAAAATAGAACATTGAACGCATAATAACGTAAAATAACGGGTTAGTTGAGATTCAACATGTTAATCGACGCAAGCTCACTTTCTCGTGAAATCCCATCATGATTGCCGCATATTCTGCCTAACAACCTTTATAATTCTATGTAAAAGGCCTAAGATGACATGCATTTCTGCATGTCATCACTTATCCTCTTACAGGAGATCAAAGAAAGAAACACACAAAACTGCCATCCTTTAGAGGGACACTTCTATGGAGCTATAAGGCGATGTGCAGTAACTTTATTCAACCTAATGAGAGAGACCGAGGGATATGCTGTCGCACTTCCTGCTCCCACTTACTATGAACACTCTCTCCATCCACCTTGATATTGACCTACCCAAACACCATCCGTTGGTGGGACACACCAAAAGTTCCGTGAGGCCGAGGGTAGAACTCACGGTGTGGACTATTTAGGAAAAATGTGAAAAGTTTAAATGAAGCATCTTGTGCCCTAAGTACCTGATGCATGTTGTTATGCGATGAAATAATGGAAAAGGATGCGATGGTGGAAAATACGTTGAGCATGCAAGTTTTCTCAGCAAGATCCAAGTATAAATCCTACTGAGTTTCTTGGTAAGCCCAGGGTTGAACTCAGGGACTAAGGAAAACCATATGCGATGGTAATTTTGATCACTTTGCGGTAACAAATAAATCAAAGAGTTGGTTGATTTATTGTTTACAGTATAAAATATATGCGGCGGAGTTGAGAAAAGCATTAATAATAAGAAAGATGCGATGAGTATGCGGGGGAACGGGTTGAGAAAGGGGTTAAGCTAACACTTCCTAGGATTGCGTTCATATTATGTGGTCATGCTACATACATACAACAACAAATCATTTCTCAATGCAAATGCTATGACTTCTAGTTTTAGAATGCATGCGATATATGCGATGATGTCTATAGGACTTACACATAAGCCTTTATTCTTGTCTATGCGATGACAATTGACACACACACATACAAGGCAACCGCATACTACCATAACCTATCTCTAGGGTGCATGCGATGCATTTTGGCAAACAGAGCTTATCTCTAAGTCCCTATCCCTTGTTTATGCAGATCTAATCTTGCTCTCTCGAGTCTAGACTCTAACTTAGCTCTCTCAAGTCTTAGGTTCTTTCTTTAGACTATCTCTCGAGTAGCTCTAAAGGGATGTTGGGCACAACATAAGACAAGATGATCGCATGCAATGAAGATCCTCGGTCATGTTAGCTAAGTACTTCTCAACCCATTCGATAGATTTAGCTACTCATGTGTGTTTTAAAGAGAGTGAACAGATGTAGATAAGAAAGTTCCATTTTATAGATATATATATATAATCGAAGTACAGAATGACAATGCGGAATAAGAATAAAGAGCCTGGTAGCAATTTCTTGCTTCCCAAGGCTTTTACACTGTTCTTCTTTACTCTGCTCAAAAGATATTATTGTTCTCCCAAAAGTCGGCACTCTCTCTATTTTTCCACGCTCCCTGACACTCTCTCGAGCTGACCAGGACGATCTTCCGGCTTCTCTTCCTTTCTCTCGCTTCTGGGTTCTAAGTATATGGAACTAAGAACACGGCTAAGTATCGTCTAAATGGTGAACTCTAAAACTTGGCAAACTGAACGAACTCCTTCACTGAATATGGCCTTCGGTATTTATAGAGTTTCAGGGTGAACAACTTATTCTTTCTTATGATTTCACTGATGGGATGACATTAATTCTCTGTTTGATGCGCTGGATAATTATCACCGAAAAGTTGAGTGTACTTGCTACAGTATGTCTTTAATGGCTTGTCAACTTAATTCCGAATCGACCATCAACAACTTTTTGTCCCATCGTGATTTATTACGCTTTTCACCCAGATGTGCCCACCATGATGCGCCGGCTCTGTGCGGCCATCTTCTTGAGCAGATATTTGCGAGCGCAAATGATCACATAGCCTTATGGTCGCAATCTCTTAATGCGCTCGAATGTTAATTTCTTCGGATCACATTTTCGCCTTGCGTCAATGCATTTTCCTGCACAAAAGTACATAAGTTAATTGTTTTAATGCGATGGACGCATGCGATCACAATGTTGTGAATTTAATGCTTTTAGACGCAATATTGTATATTTTTAAAATCGCAATCCTACATTATTTTATGACTTTGTGCTGTAATAACGAGCATTTCTGCCCGTTATCAGTACCTCCCACTGAATGTTCTACCTAGGGATTCATTAACCTAGACAATCTGACTATTGATTTTAGTCTAAGTCATCTTTTTAAACTCTGCTCATAAACAACGTTTGTCTATGAAATATGAACAAGTTCAAGTAGTCACATTTAAACACTTTAATGCAGACTCCTTAACTTGCATGCATGCATCAAATCTATCTAATTCACCTTTCCAGGTAAGTTCCCAGGTAGGGGTGTTACGCTTCCATCAACTTAAATACCCAACCTAGACAGAAGCCGCCTTAGACAAAAGGTCCCTTATAGATAGATTTGCTACACTTTAACCTTTTATTAGCCAATTTAATCCTATTAAACTGATTAAAAGATTAAAGCATTAGGGTTGCTAATCGTATTAGAACCGTGATCTTAGGTCTATGTGATCCAAGTTTTAAACACTTTAAAACCATAAATTAAACCTAAGTGAGCATGCATGTCTTTCTTATTTCTTTTAGTTCTAATTTATCTTTAAATTTTAAAAAGAAACAACTAAAACATTGCATACAATGAGGCGTTTATAACATTTATAAAATAACCTATGTGTCATGCTTCAACAATTTCCTATCATTACTATATATAACTTTTATATAACGCGTAACAATCAAGCAAACATACTATTATTCACCCTTATACTGTAACAATTATAATATAAAGATGATGCATGTCAATGCTTTTTATGCATGCATAATATAACTCTTAATTATATGATGCATGGGCATGCTCTTACATAATTAAATCATGCTTCTCTAAATTATAACAATTACAATAAAGAGATGATGCATGACCATTGCATAACCTAAGGTGGGATTTACTATATGTGCATACCATATGACATATAAAAAGTATACATCACATGTAATAAATAAAAGATTAATGGACCAGGATGAGCCTTTACAAAAATCGAAATGAAAAAACCTATCTATTACATTTTTCATCGAGCAAACCGGTTCACAGGAAAACCGGGTCTTGAACCGCCAGAAGGTCTTCATCGTGTAGCAAACTCTAGTAGGTAGACGATCGTTCAGCGTGCACTAGACGATAGAAGCATAATTAAACGATCGTGTAAACGAAGACGAGGTTGCGAAGCCTGATCGTCTATGCAATCGTGTAGCACAACGACAGATAAACGATTTACCATGCGATACTAAGCGATTGTTTAGTCAGTTATTAAGCGATGAAGCTTACTGACCTAAATGATCGTCTAGCGTGCGCACTTTAAATAATACGCGAGCATCTCATCGTCTACATGATGCATGCAACCAGGTAAACGATTTACCTTGCGTTACTAAGCGATCGTTTAGTCAGTTACTAAGCAATGAAGCTTGCTGACCTAAACGATCGTCTAGTGCGGGTGCGTTAAACGATACTTAACAATCGCGTACCCAATTGTCAAAACGATACGATCAACTTTTGATCGCATACCCTATCGTTTAACTGATGCATTCAACAGTGATCGCGTATTCCTTCATCTTTACGGTATGATCAATAACGATCATGTAGCATATCTTCTGCACGATCCGTCAACCCTAGATCGGCTTCTTCTTCGAAGAATTGCAACACTTGCCTAGAACTTTGACAAATGACTCAAAACTTCAAACAAACTTTGAATACAGACTTGATAACGATTATTAATGCCCAACAATGCAGGGGCCTTTACAAACAACTGCAAATGTAAAAGGATTTAAATCAAACCGAGGCTAATCATCCCGAAAACATCCATTAATTCGTACGTCCACAACAAGTTTAACTATAAAACAGTGTCGAAATGCACCCACCATGAATGTAAATCTCATTTCGTTGCAACATATGAAATCGAAGTATCAGAACCTGGCTCTGATACCAATTGAATGATCTCTTACCGGAGAATTCCATGAGCACGTTCGGATCGCTCCAATCTCACAATGACCGAAATACAACATTATACATTCATACAAACAATTACGCAAACAAACACTAAATCAGCATGCTCTGAACAACAAAATAACAAGAGAGAGGGTTCCATACCAGTTCAAGACAATTTTTGACACTTTGGAACTCACAGCAGCGGAACCCTCCAAACGATCTACCAATGCCCCGCAGCAGCATCAATAATAGCAGCACGAACAAACATAAACTCACGACCGCAACGGGGATGATACCACCAGTAAAGAGCCCCGAGTATTCTCGGAGTGAATACCCAAAGGGTAGTCTTTGGTGAATTTGGTAGAGGAAGGAGGAAACACGAATCGTGTAGGCGATAAGCAAGTGGGAGGGAAAAAGATGCTATCGCTTAGAGAAGCGCTTATCGTTTAGGAGAAGCTACACGATCGTGTAGATTTTACTGAACGATTGTTTAGGAAATGGTATGCGATCGTTAGCAAAATCGGCACACTATACGATCGTTTAGAGAAACTAAGCGATCATGTAGGAAATAGTGTACGATCGTTTAGGCGTAAGGTGGACGATCATTTAGGTGCGAGGCAACTATCGTATAGGCTCGCAATTCTTTAAGCGATCGTTTTCTTTTTACCAACGCGTGCTCTTGTGAATTCTTTTGGACAATTGACGAACAAATCAAAAAAATGAAACAATTTCTTTTTATTTCATCGGTTACAATAATCGACTCATTCCCACTAACCCACGCCCAAACGTGATTTTTGGGTTAATTATCATATAATTAATCAACTAAATATTATTAAATATAATCATATTATATTTTTATCCTATAGTTTGATATCACATATCTACTATAGTATTTTCTCCTCTACTTAATATAAATCATATTTATATCTAATTTTCTCCAAAATAATGTATCTCATACATTTACCCAAGTATATCATATATAATTAACCAGTTCAATTATATCATATATAATCGAACTTCCTCTTGCCAATTTGAACATTTCAAATTAACCCAAACATTGGTTCTCGACTTTATCCAAGCTACCCAGGGGACCTAATGGACTTGTGGCTCGAAGCTCCAATGGTCCATGAATAGCTGACTAGACTCTTTAGCTATGAGATCCACCATCCGTTAACTGTTAGGCATTCCACTAAAGACCAGAAGCTGAACTCTTCTTACCACAGATACATTTCTGTGTCTATCGAATGTAACCAATCATGAGTACGATGAACCTTCCCAGATGCTCGTAAGTACAGCTAGGCCAAATTATCGTTTTGCCCTTGTAGTTACATCTCACTCCTTATGTACCACTGATTCCTCTAATGAACAATACAACACCGTCTAACTATGTGTGAACACCTCTCGGCTCAAGAGAAGGTGTGTGACGCCACATCGTTCAAGCCCCGGAATTAACCCTTAAGGGAGCTATCTATCTACTTACCTTTACCTCAGGGTAGGAGTGAATTCCATCTTGTGTAGCTGAGTTCCCAACTCCCAAATCAGACAAATCCCCAAAATGGTGGGTTTGAATCGGCGACCTGGCCACTCGCACCCATACAAATCAAAGGACCGCCCTCAATGGCAGGAGTTCCCAACTCACTCAGGATTGAGGTCATATTACCTATGGTCTTCCTAGTGAAGTGAAGTCTCTATCATGAACGGTGTTATATAACGAGACGTTAACACTTCGTGGTTAGGTCTGATACAAACTCTTTATATAGGACTTCCCTGCTTGCATGTCCCCAACACGAATGATCAGGATCAGACCATCTGTGACAAGTCACAACACTTGTTACCATTCCACAAAGCGGGCCACATCCATAGCGTTACTAGGATAAGGTTTCTCTCCTATATCCATATACTACAAACCATTTTGGTTATCACTCAAGACATGATTCACTTGTATGTCACCACATACATGCTTGAGTCACATACAGATAACCAGGGGTTTTATGTTTATTTGTTTGTGGTAAAGCAAATAAAATAAGCAACTGAGAAAAATACAAGATGTGAAGTAAATATTATATATTAACAACATAAGCGTTCGTACAAACTATTTACAAACTACAGGACACGAGACTTTAGGGCATCAACCCCAACATGTTCTTCATTTCAGAGAATTAGTTCTTGGCGGTAGCTTGGTGCTGGTGAGATGACGATGCGAGTTGGAACCAGACACGTCGTCTCAGCTGTGGTAATGGGAGATCTCCAGTTGACTTTATAGAAAAGGTTTATCATTTTGAATGATGTGTATGTAGTTCCCGAATTAAAAAGGAACTTAATTTCTGTAAAGTCTTTGCTTGAATATAATTATACACTTAATTTTTCTGTAAATAAAGTGTTATTTTTGAAAAATGGTGTTGATATATGTTTGGCTCAACTAGAAAATAATTTGTATGTACTAAGGTCGTGAGCAACAAATTCCCTCCATAATATAGAGATGTTAAAACTACCGTAACTCAACATAAACGACTTAAAGTTTCTCCCAAAGAAAATGCCCAACTTGGGTACCTACGTTTAAGGCACATTAATCTCAATAGGATTGAGAAGTTGGTAAAGAATGGACTTCTAAGCGAGTTAGAAAAAAATTCTTTACCTATGTGCTTGTCATACCTTGAAGCCAAAATGACTAAAAAGCCTTTTACTGGAAAAGATTATAGGGCCAAAGAGCCTCTAGAGTTAGTGCATTTAGACCTTTGTGGTCCGATGAATGTGCGAGCTATGGGAGGCTATGAATATTTCATCACTTTTACTAATGATTATTCAAGATATGATTACATTTATTTAATGCAACATAATTCTGAGTCCTTTGAAAAGTTCAAAGAGTTCAAGGTTGAAGTTAAAAACACATTAAGTAAAACGATTAAAACGCTTTGATCTGATCGAGGTGGAGAGTTTTTGGATTCTGAGTTCTAGAACTATATGATAGAACATGGAATAGTTTCCCATTTCTCAGCATCTAGTATACCTCAGCAGAATGGTGTATCAGAGATGAGAAATCAGACCCTGTTGGACATGGTTTGGTCGATGATGAGTTACGCTTCCTTACCTGACTTATTTTAGGGTTTTGCGGTAGAGACTACAGCTTATATCCTGAACTGTGTTCCCTCCAAGAGTATTTCCAGAACACCTTTGGAGTTGTGGAATGGTCGTAAAGCTAGTTTACATCTTTTTTGCATCTGGGGTTGCCCAACACATGTGCTTGAGGCTAATCCTAAGAAACTGGAACCACGTTCAAGGTAATGCCTATTTGTAGGCTACCCCAAAGGGACACGAGGGGGTTATTTTTATGATTCTAAAGATAACAAAGTATTTGTATCGAAAAATGCTACCTTTCTTGAGGAGGATCATATNGGGGGTTATTTTTATGATTCTAAAGATAACAAAGTATTTGTATCGAAAAATGCTACCTTTCTTGAGGAGGATCATATAAGGGAGCATAGACCTAGAAGCAAAATCGTGTTGAATGAGCTTTCCAAAGAAACTACTGAATATTCAACAAGAGTTGTTGAAGAGTCTACTACGTCAACAAGAGTTATAGAAGTAGGTTCATCTAGTAGGTCAAATCCACCTCAAGTGTTGAGGGAACCTCAACGTAGTGAGAGGGTTGCGAACCTACCTATGCGCTATATGGGTTTAATTGAAATCCTGGCTATGGTAGCTGATGGTGAGGTTGAGGATCCGTTGTCTTACAAGAAAGCAATGGAGGATATTGACAGAGATGAATGGGTCAAAGCCATGGATCTCAAAATGGAGTCTATGTACTTAATTCAGTTTGGGATCTTGTAAATCAACCTGATGGGGTTAAACCTATAAGTTGTAAATGGATCTACAAGAGGAAATAGGGTGCTGATGGGAAGGTACAAATTTTCAGGGCTAGACTGAAGTCTATTCGCATCCTCCTATCCATTGCCTCATATTATGACTATGAGATATGACAAATGGATGTCAAGACTGCTTTTCTGAATGACAATCTTGAGGAGACCATTTATATGGTACAGCTCGAGGGATTTATAGTCCAAGGTCAAGAGCAAAAGGTTTGCAAGCTGAATCGGTCCATTTATGGACTGAAACAGACATCTCGATCTTGGAACATAAGGTTTGATACTGCGATCAAATCTTATGGCTTTGACCAAAACGCTGATGAGCCTTATGGCTACAAGAAAATCATCAACAGTACAGTAGTTTTCCTAGTGTTATATGTAGACGATATCCTACTCATTAGGAATGATGTAGGCTTACTGACTTCAGTTAAGAACTGGCTAGCGACCTAATTCCAAATGAAATATTTGGGAGACGCTCAGTTTGTTCTTGGGATTCAGATCTTTCAGGATCGAAAGAACAAAATGCTAGCACTGTCTCAAGCATCGTACATTGACAAGATGTTGATCAAGTACTCGATGTACAACTTCAAGAGGGGCCTATTGCCTTTCCAGAATAGAGTTACTTTGTCTAAGGAATAGTGTTCTAAGACACCTCAAGAGGTTGATGATATGAGACGGGTCCTCTATGCATCTGCCTAGGGAGTTTGATGTATGTGATGTTATGTACTAGACCTGACATCTGCTACGCAGTTAGGATAGTTAGTAGATATCAGTCTAATCCAGGACATGGTCACTAGATAGTCATCAATAACATCCTCAAGTATCTTCGGAGAACGAGGGACTACATGCTTGTGTATGGTTCTAAGGATTTGATCCTTACAGGATCTGACTTTGATTTTCAGACTGATAAGAATTCTTGGAAATCCACTCCAGGATCAGTGTTCACTCTTAACGGAGAAGTTGTAGTTTGGCGTAGCACCAAGCAGGGGTGCATCGCGGACTCCACCATAGAGGCCGAGTATATAGCTGCTAGTGAAGCTGCTAAGAAGGCCGTTTGGCTCAAGAAATTCCTGACTGATCTGGAAGTTGTTCCAGACATGTCTAAACCTATCACCCTTTATTGTCATAATAATGGTGTTGTGGCCAATTCCCGTGAGCTTTGGAGTCATAAGCACGACAAGCAAATTGAGCGGAAATACCATCTCATTCGAGAGATTGTGCATCAAGGGGACGTGATTGTCACGAAGATAGCTTCGGAGCATAACGTTGCTGATTCGTTTATGAAGTCCTTTACAACTATAGTGTTTGAGGGTCACCTATAGAGTATAAGTCTATGAGACAGACTACGGCTGGACTAGGGCAAGTAGGAGATCTTGTACTGGGCGTTTGTGCCCTAGTTTATTATTTTATGTACTTGTAATTTAATTATCTTGTACGCCCTACTAACTTTAAGACAAGTGGGAGATTGTTGGGGTTGATGCATTAAATCTCGTAGGGTCCTGTAGTTTGTAAACACGGGTATGAACAAACATTCTGTTATTTATAATATATGATATTTTGTTCACATTGTCTATGAAATATTTGATATTTTAGTTACATCAACCACAAACTAATAAACTAAGATCCATGGTTATCGTTGTAACTTAAACATGTATGTGGAGACATACAAGTGGATCGTGTTTTACTGATCTGGAAGCTGTTCCAAACATGTCTAGACCTATCACCCTTTATTGTGATAATAGTGGTGTTGTGGCCAATTCCCATGAGCCTCAGAGTCATAAGCACGACAAGCACATTGAGCGGAAATACCATCTCATGTGAGAGATTGTGCATGAAGGGGACGTGATTGTCACGAAGATAGCTTCAGAGCACAATGTTGCTGATCCGTTTAGAAGGCCCTCATAGCTATAGTGTTTGAGAGTCACCTATAGAGTACGGGTCTATGGGACAGACCACGGCTGGACTAGGGCAAGTGGGAGATCTTGTACTGGGCGTTTGTGCCCTAGTTTATTGTTTTATGTACTTGTAATTTGATTATCTTGTACACCCCACTAGCTTTAAGACAAGTGGGAGATTGTTGGGGTTGATGCCTTAAATCTCGTAGGATTCTGTAGTTTGTAAACACATGTATGAACAAACATTCTGTGATTTATAATATATAATATTTTGTTCACATTGTTTATGAAATATTTGATATTTTAGTTGCATTAACCACAAACCAATAAACTAAAATCCATGGTTATCGTTGTAACTTAAACATCTATGTGGAGACATACAAGTGAATTGTGTTTTAAGTGATAACCTAAATGGTCTATAGTATATGGATAAGGTTGGATACCTTATCCTGGAGACACTACGAGTATGGCCCACTTTGTAGGTGTTATGAATGTTGTAAAGTGATACAAATGATCACATCCTGATCATTCATATATTAGACATGCGAACGGGGATATTCTATACAAAGGGTTTGTATAAGACCAGACCACGAAATGTTTAGTCTCATTATATAACGTCGTTCACAATTGAGACTTTCATTTAACGAGGATGACCATAGGTAACATGACCTTAATCCTGAGTGAGTTGTGAACTTTTGTCTATGAGGGCGTTGCTTTGATTTGCATGGGTGTGAGTAGCTAGATCACCGACTTAACAAGCCTACCATCTTGGAGATTCGTCTGATTGGGGAGCTAAGAACTCAACTACACAAGATGAAATTCACTCCTTCCCCGAAGCAGGGGTAAGTAGATAGATTGCTCCTTAGGGCAGATTCGGATCCTAAACAATGTGTGTGCACAGCCTCTTGGTCCGAGAGGGGTTTGGTCATAGTGGGAATATGATCTATTTGTTATCATTAGAGGAATCATGGTACTTAAGAAGTTAGATATAACTATAGGGGAAAAACGGTAATTTGGCCTAGCTGTACTTACGAGCGATTTGTGAAGGGTCATCATACCGTTGATTGGTTATATCCAATGGACTCAGAAATATATCTATAGTGGGCAGAGTGCAGCTGTCGGTCTTTGGTTGAGTGTTCGACAATTAACGGATGGTGGATAATATGATTAAAGAGTTTAGTCAGTTATTCACATACTGTTGGAGCTTTAAGCTACAGGTCCATAAGGTCCCTTTGGTAGCTCAATGGATTCGAGTTGAGAATCAGGTTTTTGGTTAATTTGAAATGTTCAAATTAATAAGAGGGAATTTGATTATATATGATATAATTAAATTAATTCGATTATATATGATATAATTGATATAATGTTTTTGATACATTATTGTTATGATTGGAGGAACTAATATTTTAATATGATTCAAATATAATTTCTATGAATAAGATTCATAGTTATTAAATTTAATATAAATATGATTTATATTAAATGCCATAAATAAAGAAAAAGAACTATGGTTTATATATTGTATATGATGCAATATTAAAACTATAGATTATAAATATAATATAAAATAAAATTGTTTTAATTATGCTAAAACACAAGTGATATATGGACGAGATTATCAATTGAATGGCTACACGATCACTTTGAGAGACTATACGATAGTTTCAATATCTAAATGATCGAGTATCTAATCCATTCGATAAACTTTCTTATCTACATGATATTGTTATCGTTTACTCGATCGTCTTCCTCCTCCACTCTAAATCTTCCCTCTAGCCAAAATAAGCCAGAGCCCACCAATCCTGGATTCTCACACTGAGAATACCAAGGTAATCTAGTGTTAGTGTTTGGTTTGTTCAAGGATCGATTTGCTACTTGGTCAAGGGAGATTGTGTTGCTTGCTGCGTTCGTGAAGGATCGATGGATTATCTTGAAGAACGATTCTTCGAAGGTATAATCTCTTATCCTTTGTTTTTACTTTCAAAGCATGCTGTATTATCCATTATAATCGAACTTCCTCTTGTCAATTTTAACATTTTAAATTAACCCAAATACTGGTTCTCAACTTTATCCAAGCTACCTAGGGGACCTAATGGACCTGTAGCTCGAAGCTCCAACGGTCTGTGAATAGTTGACTAAACTCTTTAGCCATAAGATCCACCATTTGTTAACTGTCAAACATTCCACTAAAGATCAACAACTGAACTCTTCTTACCACAGATATATTTCTGTGTCCATCGGATATTACCAATCATGAATACGATGACCCTTCATAGATGCTCGTAAATACAACTAGGCCAAATTACCGTTTTGCTTCTATAGTTACATCTTACTTCTTAAGTACCACTGATTTCTCTAATGAACAATACAACATAGTCCAACTATATGTGAACACCTCTCGGGCCAAGAGAAGGTGTGTGGCGCCACATCGTTCAAGCCTCGGAATCAGCCCTTAAGGGACCTATCTATCTACTTACCCCTGCCTCGAGAAAGGAGTGAATTTCATCTTGTGTAGCTGAGTTTCCAGCTCCCAAATCAGACGAACCCCCAAAATGGTAGGTTTGAATCGGCAACCTGGCCACTCGCACCCATACAAATCAAAGGACTGCCCTCAATGGTAGAAGTCCCAATTCACTCAGGATTGAGGTCATGTTACCTATGGTCATCCTAGTGAAGTGAAACCTCTATCATGAACGGTGTTATATAACGAGACGTTAACACTTCGTGGTCAGGTCTTATACAAACTCTTTATATAGAATGCCCCTGCTCGCATGTCCCCAACACGAATGATCAGGATCAGATCATCTATGACAAGTCACAACACTTATGACCATTCCACAAAGCGACTCGCATCCGTAGCATTACCAAGATAAGTTTCCCTCCTATATCCATATACTACAGACCATTTTGATTATCACTCAAGACATGATCCACTTGTATGTCACCATATACATGCTTGAGTCACATACAGATAACCAAGAATTTTATGTAGTAAAGCAAATAAAACAAGTAACTGAGCAACAATACAAGATGTGAAGTAAATATCATATATTAATAACACAAGTGTCTGTACAAACTATTTACAAACTACAGGATACGAGACTTAAGGGCATCAACCTCAACAATCTCCCACTTGTCTTAAAGAGAAGTGGAGTGTACAAAAAACTTAGTACAAAACAATAAACTAGGGCATAAAAGCCCAGTACAAGAAAATCTCCAACTTGCCCTAGT
>NC_052360.1:76754446-76758642 GCF_009727055.1 Benincasa hispida | reverse complement strand
TTCGCAAGCCACTACATACTCTGCCTCCATAGTGGAGTCGGCAATGCACCCCTACTTAGTGCTTTGCCACACTACATCTCCTTCATTAAGAGTAAAGACTGACCTTGATGTGAAGTTGCGAGAGTCCTTATCAGTCTGAAAGTCAGAATCCATGTGTTCTGTAAGGATCAAATCCCTCGAACAATACACGAGCATGTAGTTCATCGTTCTCCGAAGATACTTGAGGATGTTCTTCACTATGGTCCAATGACCCTGGCCTGGGTTAGATTGATACCTACTGACTATGCCCACAATGTAGTAGATGTCTGGACGAGTATAAAGTATCGCATACATCAAACTGCCAATGACAGACGCATATGGGATCCGTCTCATCTCCTCAACCTCTTGAGGTGTCTTAGGACACATGTCCTTAGACAAAGTAACCCCATGCCTGAACGGCAGTAGGCCCCTCTTGGAGTCTTGGCAGATATATAAGATAATTAGATACCGAGAATTCTGAGTCAAGATATACAATCAATTAAGTTGAAAACTAAAATTTGCAATCTATTTTCCAAAAATAACTAAATAGTATTACCAATTATAGGCCCAAAGCATCAAGAAAAATGAAAAGAAAGGAGGAAAGAAGCCATCATGTAACATGAGATAACTGGATTTCTTGGTAGTTTCTGTAATGGTTCAACTTGTTTGCGCATAACTCGTAACAGTCTCGAACACTATCATACTTGTAACGTCTATATTGAACCAATATTGTAATGAAAGCTGAATCTAACTTTTCATCCATTTACACCTAAAGCTAATGGTGGCAGTATCTCTATTGGCTTCCAAGAGAATCAGAGTGAGTCTCTCTATCTTCCAATTCACACGGTCACTTAGTATCATGTAGAAAAGAAAAGTCGTAACCTCAGAACTCCAAAACAAAGGATGTTGCAATACACTTGATGCTCTTGGCCTGACCAACAGTCGATGGAAATTAATTAAACTACATATTTACTTATATAATATATAAATCTTCTACATACAAAAATATCAAACATAAATGTTCCCAAAAAATTTACTCACATATTTGTCGTAAAAAAAAATGATAACAAGTGAACTCAAAAGCATTTATGCTGGCTCTTTGGTATAATGTGGATAAAAACTAGTGGTTTAAGGGATTCTCTTTGAGTTCTAGAACCGTCCTCATTTCTTACCTCAAATCAGGATTTTTGGAATTTAACATCGAGAAATAAGATCCACAGTTTCTGGGATGCCTCCACCAAGAATAAATCCATTTGATCCTCGCAACGTATTAACATCACGCTCGAACGATCACAAATGGATGTCCTACCACCACCAAGTGAGGCAAAAAAGAGAAACAGCCCAAGCTAAACAAATCGATTGCACGTGTTTTTTGTCGTGCCATGAAGAAGTGTTCAGGGCTTGCCAGCCAGAAACTCCACAGCCCTGCAAGTAAAGTTCTCGAAGTTTCAAATGTGATCATTCCTCATGTGCTTTTTTCTTTTAAATTTGGAAACATTAAACTCATGCTATCATGATAACATCATTCAGTCCATTTAAATTTTCAATTAAATTTAAGTTAAAAAATAATAGAGAACATTACTGTACATAAATTGTTGTATATAATTTCACGTGTAAGATTGTTTGCCACTTAAAAAGTGTAAAGATCATAACTCATACTAGCTTTTTTAAACAGAAACAGATTCCTAATTTGGGTTTAAAAATTCTAATTTAATAAGTTAAATAATGTTGTTGAATAATCAGTACCACAAGTTTATAAATAATTTAAGAACACTTACTAGTAAGCCATGATGTCCCAAAGGAGACATAATCTTTTTGAAGGAGCTTGCTAATACCCATGTCAGAAGAGCTTAGCACGTACAGATTTTTTGCTTTGTTTATCACACATTTTGTGGCTTTAAGTCCCTGTGGAATTATCCCCACTCATGGCAAAATGCTCAAGCCCGGCAACCATGTCCCTCATTATACAAAGTATGAAATAAGAAAAACTAACATGAAATTCATACCGATCAAATGAAAATTCATATATCAATCAGTTGGATATCTAAACTTGTAGTAAGGTAGGTGAAAGGCTAAGGGACCAAAATTTTGTGGCTTGAATCTAGTATATTTTCAACATGAATATGCCAAAGAACAAACCGAGCTATTATTATTTGGAGTATCAAGACTCATTATGTAGCAACAAGAAAGATAACAAATTATCTTAGATCGATCACCAAATAGAAACTTTCCGTATTTTAAATGAATGTGGCTTGTTTCAAACCAAACAAGATATAGTCCTACCAAAGTATTAACTAAATTTACTCTATCTACATAAAATACTGTGGTGCACTAATAAGGAAAATGTCATCGCAGAAATTGCTAGAGGACCTTTAATTAATAGAATAAAAACTTGTGACTGATTAAGTAATATACCTCATGAGTCTTTTAGAAGAGTGGTGATGGACGGCTATTTTCTTTCATAGATTAGATCTGATATTACAATTCTTGACAGACTCCAACGCAATTTATTAATCAATCGTAGGTCCCTGCATGCTTCATCTAGGCTAAAGCAAAGATTCAGGGAAGGATCAGAGATATCTGGAATCAAATCATCCAGACTGCAAGGTACATCGTTCCAGCGAAAGAATATACAAAGTTCCTTGTCATAACTCCACCCCGTACCATCGAACTAAT
Organism: Benincasa hispida; assembly: GCF_009727055.1. Lineage (NCBI taxonomy): Eukaryota > Viridiplantae > Streptophyta > Magnoliopsida > Cucurbitales > Cucurbitaceae > Benincasa > Benincasa hispida. The sequence continues at coordinate 76,755,948 of NC_052360.1, read as the reverse complement.
AATTTTTGGGTGACGATCAGAAGCAATTAGATTTTGAACTTCTTTAAAAGGCAAATCAATGGTGAGTCTTAACAAGAGTTTCACGGCAACCTAGTCGACTTCAGATCCCCTCTTAGAACTATGGTGCAATTGCTACCTTGAGCTATCTCTGTATTGGTTACCATTATTTTCCAATTGAACGTCCACTACCAGTTGTATCATAAGGTTAATTAGGGTGAAACCAAGTTGTTAAAATCACCCTCAACTTCGAGCCATATCTTCATTTTGCAGATGAAACAGATGCAATCTTTTTTTGTTAAAATTTCAATTTCTTCCGTAACTTTTCGAGCTTTTTCTTTTTATTGGAAGATACACTTTTTGAACTAGACAATTAACTGGGTTGCTTCTCCTTCAAGAGATTGTTTTGCCTTGCAACCAGTGCCCACCGGCGGTTAATTCAATCCCAAAAATATGGTTATGAAATATAACAATAAATAAATCCTAGTGGTCCAATTAAGAATCCCCCATGGTTGTGAAATCAAATTATGGGTTTCCTATTGTAATGTCCCTGGAACTATCACTGTGAATCATTAATCTTCATCAGAGGCATTGGAACTATTTGGCCTGATTATCCGTTATTTTTAGGTGACTAATTGCATTAGGTTCCAGAAAGTGGGCTATTGTTCGCTGCAGGTCCAGGAAGCAATCAATCTTTCAGGATGAATATTTTGAATGCTTAACATTAGGCTGCGAAGGAAGCATTAAGGGCTTAAAAGCAGACACCGGAAAAGCAATATTATTAGTGTTTATGAGAATTTGAGAGTATTTCGTGCAGATGATTCTGTCAATACATGGTCCGTTCACGAAAGACAAGTATTCTGAATTTGACAAGACAATGGCGGAGTAAAAATCAAAATCAAAATTAGCATTATTTTGAAAAGAACGCGATGGAATTGCTATTTGTTGGATTGCTCGACATCTGGAACAGAACTAAGGTAGCTCCAATTTTTTCAGCAACATTCAAACTCCCAAGGAAACTTCTTCCGACCGCTGCAATAGATGATTCAGGGAATATCTGTTCTTGGTTATGTACAGACGTTGCTCAATAGGTTTCTCAAAACCGGTTGTAATCAGATCTAACATTGTCCAGCTTAATTCTTTGGAAACTATTGGCCATTTTAAACACACTGTAATCTTCATTGCATAGCCCAGATGATGAGAGATCAGACGTTTGTGGTTTACGAATGCAACTTTTCCTGTAACAGGAATTAATCTCATAATACGAGTGGTCTTCCTAACCAGTCATCACCGAACCATCCTCAAATTATTAAGGTGTACTTCTACAACCTTCATCAATGGTGCGGGGTAGTTTCTGCGTGTCCAAATGACCAAGAAAATGCTTTAATATTAAAGGAAATTATACAAGTTCACGCATTATGTGCAACACAGAAATCTTTACAGGACTAGGCCTAGTAAGGTTTAACAAAAACAATAGAACCAAAAACTTTTTTTCTTGCGAATCC
>NC_052360.1:76752525-76754421 GCF_009727055.1 Benincasa hispida | reverse complement strand
CCCCCGTGTACCTTTGAGGTAGCCTACAAAGAGGCATAACCTCGATCGTGGTTCCAACTTCTTAGGATTAGCATCAAGCACATGTGCAGGGCAACCCAAATGCGGAAGTGACATAAACTAGCTTTTTGCCCATTCCACAACTCTAGAGGTTTTCTTGCAACACTCTTGTAAGGAACATAGTTGAGTATGTATACTGCAGTCTCCACTGCAAAACCCCAAAACGAGTCCGGTAAGGAAACGTAACTCATCATCGAGCGAACCATGTCTAACAAGGTCCTATTTCTCATCTTCGCTACACCATTCTGCTGAGGTGTACTTGGCGCTGAGAGTTGGGAATGATTCCATGTTCTATCAAATAGTCCTGAAATGCCTAGTCCAAAAACTCTCCACCTCGATCCAATCGAAGTGTTTTAATCCGTCTATCTAATGCGTTTTCGACTTCAGACTTGAACTTTTTGAACTTTTCAAAGGATTCAGACTTCCGTTGCATAAGATAAACATACCCGTACCTGGAGTAATCATCAGTGAAACTGATAAAATACTCATAGCCACCTTGGGCTTGCACATTCATAAGACCACAAAGGTCAGAATATATAAACTCAAGAGCCTTCTTGGCTCTACAACCTTTACCAGTAAAAGGTCGTTTAGTCATCTTACCCTCAAGGCAAGACTCGCATACTGGTAAAGAATTTTCTTCTAACTCACTTAAAAGTCCATTCTTCACCAATCTCTCAATCCTATTGAGATTGATGTTCCCTAAACGTAGATGCCAAAGTTGGACATTTTCTTTTGGAGAAATTTGTCGACGTTTTGATTGAGTTACGACAGTTCTGAACATTTCAGTATTATGGAGGGAATTGATGGCTAACGGCCTTAACACATATAAATTCAATTCCAAATTTGCTGTGCAAATAAAAACACCATCTTTATGAATAAACGCTTTATCCATATTAAAAGAGATAGTATATTTACATTACAATAAACACTTTAGAGAAGTGAGGTTCCTCTTTAGTTCGGGAACAATATATACATCATTTAAAACAAGAAACCTATTCTATAAAGCTAACTAGAGTCCTCCCATTGCCACAGCTGAGACGACGTGCCCGGTGCCTACTTACATCGTCATCTCACCAGCCTCCAGCTGTCGCCAAGATCTAATCCCCTGAAAAGAAGAACAAACATGATTAGTGGCGTTTAAATCAATTATCCAGACAGAATCATCATTCTCCACTAAACAAGTTTCAAACACAAGTAAATCACATTTACCTTTATCCGCCTTGGCCTTAGCCTTGGCTGCTTTCTTCTCTTTTAGATACCGAGGACAGTTCTTTTTCCAGTGTCCATCTTGGTTGCAGTAGAAATACTTTCCTTTAGCAACTTGTGGATGCCTCCTTGAGGCGACTGGTGGTGGGTTAGTAGTGTCTTCCCTTTACCCTTACCATCCTTATTTTTCTTCCCCTTTTCAGAGTTAGAAGCAGAAGGTGTAGACTTCATTCTTGAGGTCGAACCTCTATGGAACATCCTGGAGGATGAAGCAACATTTACCTCACCCTTCTGCCTCTTCTTACTTTTCAGTAAAGATTGGTATGTTTGCAACTCATTGAGGAGAGTTGTAAGGTTATATTTCACTTTGTTAAGAATCACATTGCTAACAAAGGGCAGGAAGCTCTCCGGCAAAGAATGCAGGATTATGCTAACTTGGTTGCCCTCATCGATGGTAGACTCATTCAACTCTGCCACATTAAAGTGAACCATCATGTTTAGCACATGTTCACGAACAGAGGTGCCTTCTTCCATTTTGGAGTTGAATATGTATTTAAGAGCCTCCTGCATAAGCTGTTCAGACGGTTGTCCAAATATCCCCGTAGGGACTCCATGATCTCACGCACTGAGACC
>NC_052360.1:76644163-76752265 GCF_009727055.1 Benincasa hispida | reverse complement strand
CCAAGATGTAGGCTCGAGCCTTCTCATTCGCCCTTGTCCATCACTCGTATGCCTCCCGAACATTTCAAGCGACATTAGGAGTTGGAATAGGAGAACAAGCCTCCGTGAGAGCAAACATGAGATCCTCGATGATTAGGATCGTCGTGATTATGTGTTTCCATGTTGTGAAATTATCGCCAGTAAGTTTTTCGACGCTTAGCAATACCAACGTGGCTATTGCCATTTTGAAAATGTTGCTGAAAATACGAACAAAACTTTATTACAATTTGTTAAACTACTTTTAAACCAATCAGTTTTGCAAAATAGTTTCAAGTACCCTAAGTTATCGACTTCTATTTTGCAATGATGCCTCAGTGAGATAGAACAAACACCACCGGTGGGGTGATTAGTTGCCCCTTCACTGGGATGAGACATTCTCAACCATTAGGCAGAACTAACTCTTGGAATTGAACCTAACAGCCACCATTTTTCGGTTTAGAATCGTTAACCTTTAACTATTCTGCGTAAGTGTAATCCTTCGCTTTTGATGCCAAAGTCCCGCCTTAATGAGCCTACTGTAGAGAAGAAGCAGATTAGGACAAGAGACTAAGTTACCTTATCCCCTTATAGGAGATCAAATAAAGAAACGCGCAAAACTGTCATCCTTTAGGGGGACACTCCCAGGGTGCCTCGAGGCGATGTACAGTAACTTTATTCAACCTAACGAGGGAGACCGAGGGATATGTTATCGCACTTCCTGCTCCCACTTACTATGAACACTCTCTCCATCCACCTTGATATTGACCTACCCAAACACCATTCGTTGAGGGGACACACCAAAGGTGCTCGAGGCCAAGGATAGATCTAACGGTGTGGACTATTTAGGAGAAACGTGAAAGGTTTAAGTGAAGCATCTTATGCCCCAAGTACCTCCCACTGAATGTTCTACCTAGGGGTTCATTAACCTAGACAATCCGGCTACTAATTTTAGTCTAAGTCGTCTTTTTAAACTCTGCTCATAAACAACATTTGTCTATGAAATATGAACAAGTTCAAGTAGTCACATTTAAACACGTTAATAGACTGTCCTTAACTTGCATGCATGCATCAAATCTATCTAATTTACCATTCCAGGTAAGTTTTCAAGTAGGGGTGTTACGTTTCTGTCAACTTAAATACCTCAGTCTAGATAGAACCCGTCTTAGACAAAAGGTCCTTTATAGATAGATTTGCTACACTTTAACCTTTTATTAGCCAATTTAATCCTATTAAATTGATTAAAAGATTAAAGCCTTAGGGTTGCTAATTGTATTAGAACCGTGATCTTAGGTCTGTGTGATCCAAGCTTTAAACAGTTTAAAACCATGAATTAAACCTAAGTGAGCATGCATGTCTTTCTTATTTTTTTTAGTTCTAATTTTTCTTTAACTTTTAAGAAGAAACAACTAAAACCATTGCGCACAACGAGACGTTTATAACATTTATAAAATAACCTATGTGTCATGCTTCATTCAATGTCCGGTCATTACTATATATAACTATTGTATAACGCGTAACAACTAAGCAAACATACTATCATTCACCCTTATACTATAACAATTATAATATAAAGATGATGCATGTCAATGCTTTTTATGCATGCATAATATAACTCTTATATTATATGATGCATGAGCATGCTCTTACATAATTAAAATCATGCTTCTCTAAATTATAACAATTACAATAAAGAGATGATGCATGACCATTGCATAACCTAAGGTGGGATTTACTATATGTGCATACCATATGACATATAAAAACATATATCGCATGTAATAAATAAAGGATTAATGGACCGGGATGAGCCTTTACAAAAACTGGAATGAAAAAACCCCATCTATTACATTTTTCATCGAGCAAACCGGTTCACAGGTGAACCGGGTCTTGAACCACTAGGAGGTCTTCATCGTGTAGTAAACTCCAGTAGGTAGACGATCGTTCAGCGTGCACTAAACGATAGAAGCATAAGAAAACGATTGCGATCGTGTAGCACGACGACAGGTAAATGATTTACCTTGCATTACTAAGCGATCGTTTAGTCAGTTACTAAGCGATGAAGCTTGCTGACCTAAACGATCGTCTAGCGCACGCGCTTTAAACGATACATGAGTAGCTCATTGACTACATGATGTGTGCAACCAGGTAAATGATTCACCTTACAATGCTAAGTGATCGTTTAGTCATTTACTAAGCGATGAAGCTTGTTGACCTAAATGATCGTCTAGCACGCGCGCGTATTAAACGATACTCAGCGATCGCGTACCCGATCATCAAAACGTGATACGATCAACTCTTGATTGCATACCCCATTGTTTAACTGATGCGTTCAATAACGATCGCATACTCCTTCATCTTTATGATGCGATCAACAACGATCACATAGAATCTCTTCTGCATGATGCGATCAACCCTAAATCGCCTCCTTCCTTGAAGAACCGCAACACTTGCCCAGATCGCGTACCACTCTTATGCAACGCTTGCACAGATCTACTTCTTTGACGAACGACTCAAAACTTCAAACAAACTTTGAATACAGACTCGATAACAATTATTAATGCCTAAAAACGCAGGGGCCTTTACAAACAATTGCAAATGTAAAAGGATTTAAATCAAACCGAGGCTTTTCATCTCGAAAACATCCATTAATCTCACACATCCACAGCAGATTTAACAATTAAACAGCGTAGAAATGCACCTACCATGAATATAAATCTCATTTCATTGCAACAGATGAAATCGGAGTATCAGAACCTGGCTCTGATACCAATTAAAGGATCTCATATCTAAGAGTTTCATGAGCGTGTTTGGATCGCTCCGATCTCACAGTGACTGAAACAAAAATATATACATTCAACACATACAGTTATGCAAACAAATCTTAATTAATGGCATGTTACAAACAACAAATTAACAAAGGGACAGAGTTCCATACTAGTTGAAGACAATCTTCAATCTTCGGAACTCCAACACAGCGGAACCCTCCAAGTGATTTACCAACATCCGACGGAAGCGTCGACTGCAGCAGCATGAACAACCGCGAACTCACGACCGTAACGGGGACGAAACCACCACTAAAGAACCCCGAGTATTATCGGAGTGAAAACCCAAAGGGTAGGCTTTGGTGAATTTGGTAGAGGAAGTAGGAAACACGAATCGTGTAAGCGATAAGCAAGTGGGAGGGAAAAAAATGCTATCGCATAGCAGATTGCTTATAGTTTAGAAGGAGCTACACGATCGTGTAGTATTTACTGAATGATCATTTAGGAAAAGGTACATGATTCTTTAATAAAACCGGCACACTATATGATCGTTTAGAGAAGCTATCCGATCGTGTAGGAAATAGCGTGCGATCGTTTAGTGCGAGGTGGACGATCGTTTAGGCAGAGAAGAGCTATTGTATAGTCTCTCAATTTTCTTAAACGATCGCTTAGAACAACACCAGCGTGCTCTCACTTTTCTCTTTTGGGCGATTGAACGACAAGCCGTGCAAAATGAAAACATTTTTCATTTTAACTCATTGGTTACAATAACCGACGATGCCCACTAACCCACGTCCGAACGTGAAAATTGGCTTAATTATCATATAATCAATTAATTAATTAATTAATTAATATAATCATATTATATTTTTATCCTATAGTTTGATATCACATATCTACTATAGTATTTTCTCCTCTACTTGATATAAATCATATTTATATCTAGTTTCCTCCAAAATAATGTATCTCATACGTTTAGCCAATTATATCATATATAATTAACCAGTCCAATTATATCATATATAAATCTAAACTTCCTCTTTCAATTTGAACATTTCAAATTAACCCAAATACTGGTTCTCGACTTTATCCAAGCTACCCAGGGGACCTAATAACCTATGGCTCGAAGCTCCAAACGGTCCGTGATACGCTGACTAAACTCTTTAGCCACGAGATCCACCATTCCGTAACTGTTAGACATTCCACTAAAACAACAACTGAACTCTTCTTACCACGTATAATTTTCTGTCTCTATCAGATGTAACTAATCATGAGTGTTGATGACCCTTCAACAGATGCTCGTAATACAGTAAGCGAAATTACCATTTTGTCCCTGTAATTACATCTTACTCCTTAAGTACCACTGATTCCTCTAATGAACAATACAACATAGTCCAACTACGTGTGAACACCTCTCGGGCTAAGAGAAGGTGTGGTGGCACAAATCGTTCAATGTCCTGGAATCAACCTTAAGGGAGCTATCTATCTACTTACCCTGCCTCGGGGAAGGAGTGAATTTCATCTTGTGTAGCTGAGTTCCCAGCTCCCAAATTAGACGAATCCCCAAAATGGTAGGTTTGAATCAGCAACCTGGCCACTCGCACCCATACAATCAAAGGACCGCCCTCAATGGTAGGAGTTCCCAACTCCACTCAGGATTGAGGTCATGTTACCTATGGTCATCCTAGTGAAGTGAAGTCTCTGTCATGAACGGTGTTATATAATGAGACGTTAACACTTCGTGGTCAGGTCTTATACAAACTCTTTGTATAGGACGTCCCCGCTCGCATGCCCCCAACACGAATTATTAGGATCAGACCATCTGTGACAAGTCACAACATTTATGACCATTCCACAAAGGGGGTCGCAGCCGTAGCGTTACTAGGATCATTCTATATCCATATACTACAGACCATTTTGGTTATCACTCAAGACATGGTTTACTTGTATGTCACCACATACATGCTTGAGTTACATACAAATAACCAGGGATTTTATGTTTATTGGTTTATGGTAAAGCAAATAAAACAAGTAACTGAGCAATAATACAAGATGTGAAGTAAATATCATATATTAACAACACAAACGTTCGTACAAATTGTTTACAAACTATAGGACACGAGACTTAAGGGCATCAACCCCAACAAATTCAATCATTGATCCATCGCATGTACCTGAAGGGAGTTATTACAAGAAGAAGCAAGACAAAGACAATTCAATAGGCTTTCACATTACATCTTCAAAGGCTAGCTAATGCACAAGAAGATACAAAGATTTATGAATCCAAATTTATTTATAATGTTAGTTTAATGAGTCAAGAAGAGAATGGAGTAAAGTTGACACGTGAAAGTCATATAGTTTGGAAGATGATGACATTGAGAACAAAAAGTATTATACAAATTGTGAAGGAAGGATTGTTTAGAGTGTAATACATTAGAATTCGTGATGTCAAACCTTTTCAAACATGCTAATCAGACATGCTGCCTTCTAAAGGATATATCTAAGATCATTTGGTGCAATTTAACGTTTTTAGTTTTGTATTTTTACTTCTCAACTATCATGTGAGGAGTTTTCATAGCTTTGTTGGTTAGCACCCGTTAGTTTGTGGGATGTATTGAGTTCAACTATCAATGAAAGCAAATTTATTCTCTTTTTTATTTTTTATTTTTTATTTTTATTTTTTTAAAAAAGAACAGAGAGTTTCAGTGGGTTTATTTTCTACAATTTTCATTTATTGATTTTGTTATTAGTTTTTATTCACTTTTGAGTTCTTGGATCTTTGAATGACTGTTTTGGCCTTTAAATATGTAATGTTTTTGAAAACTCACGTTAATGATATCCAAACCTTGTGGTTCTTCAACCCATTTGGTGGTAATTATTTTCTTCTTCCAAATCTTGTTTTAGATTTGGTAAAACCGATTCATTGAATTAGTTTTAATCAATCTAATTTTAGAGTGAATTATCTTAAGAGATTATAAATTCGATCTAATAGTTATTCATCATTCTAACTAAGCTCTTGGTTGAAATCATTCGTTAAATTAATCTTATTTATAAGTATTTGCAACGATCCTAAAAGAACCTTTATCTTTATATAAATTCAACATATTGGGCACTTATCATCATGCACCATCTCCAAAACACCTCATTTTTATCAAATTAAATCTCAACAACAAATTTTAAACTTCACTGGTAGAATTGTTAAAAAATGACATAGGACTATTTTTATTGAAATTTAAAGCATGATTTGCACATACTTCCAATCCAAAGAAGGGTACACACGTATTTGCACTTGCTTCAGTGATAAGATTTATAAGTTTAAAGGAAAGAGACACCCTAAAAAAATAGGGGATAACCTTCATGCTAGTGTGGTGTTTGTCGCACACTAGTAAAACAATCTGTTAATTTGAGAATGCAAAATGTATTTATATGATAATTGATGTTGGGAACTAGAATCTAGGTTTTGGAATTGGATCAAGTTAACCTTGGGGTTCCTAAGGTTGGGGCATGCACTTAGAATGCTCCATTTGAGAAATTAGTAGATTAGGCCCGAACGAGAGAGAATCTGATCCCCTCTTTTTTCTATGTTTGTTTGGTCATGCAGTGTAGCTTAGGTTTGGGTCTTAACGACTTTCTAGTCTGACAGTCTCTAAATTTGTTCAATTTCATTCATGCTCTTTTGATCATCTAAAATTATACCTAACATAAACAAAATAAATAATAAAGAGATAATTATGTAAGAGCAAATGCATAGCCTAATCTCAAGTTCCCTTTTCCTTGCACACCTAAAGTAAAATAAAATAATTATTTTTTTTGCCACATGGCATAGTGTTATTGGGTGCTACCTACACAAAACATGGGCGCAACCACCCAAGTTTTTTTCATTGTATAATAACCTCAGCTATCATACTGTCTGTTTCCAAAGGAACCTGTTTTCTTCTCTTGAAAAATTTCCCAAGAAAACTTCTTAAAATATTTTATTTCATTTAGGCACAAGCCTATGCCAAACTTTTAACTCTCTTTCTTGACCATTTACCTTTTGAAATACTCCAAAAGCAAAGGGAAATTTTGATTTTTAAAATTATATGCATCTCACAAAAAAAAAAAAAAATGAAGAAGAAGAAGAAGAACCAACCACTAATATGACTTCTCAAATTATAAAATTTATGACTAATAATTTATTTTAAACTTTTAGGTGTTTGGTTTCACTTTCAAATATTTAATTTTAAAAGTAAGTGATTTTGAAAAAAAAAATTAAAGTATTTGACAATCATTCAAAATAGGCGTTTTTGAAACACTTTCAAAACGCATTTTAAACGTTTTTATAAAAAGAGTTTGAATAAAAATAAATTTTCTAGAAAGCATTTTTTCCCTAACCAATCTAAATAGATCCTCGATTACTAGTCAAATCATGTGTGAACTATTCTCAACCTAGTAGTTGATTTCATGGTTGAACCAATTCTTTAAATAAAAGTTGAATGCTCCCTTTCATATTCATTTAGTTTGGAATGTTTTATTTTTAAAATTTGTACCCATTTTTTTTACAATATATTTACTATAGGTTTCATCTTTTCTTAAAAAAAAAATAAAAAGAGTTCATAGCCAAAGTCTGAAGCCAAAACCAAAAGCTTAGGTTAAATTTTCGACACATCCTTAAAAAGTAGATGAGCAAAACAAAACACTCTAGTCTCTAACTTGAGGGTGAATGTAGCATTTCTAAGTTTAATTTTTTAGAAACAAAAAACTTAAGCTGTTTAACAATTTGGTTTTTTAGTTTTGAAAATCATACTTGTTTTTTTACAATTTTCTTAATTATAATTTTCATCTTTTTTAGGTAAACAATTAAAATTTTTATCCAAATTCTAAAAAACAAAATAAATTTTTAAAAACAATTTTTTTTTTAATTTCCAAAATTTGAGTTAAATTTTAAAAACACTTCTAAAATATAAACAACAAAACATAGAAACTAATATTTAAAAGTAGTGCGACTTAATTTTCGAAAACCAAAAATAAAAACTCAAATGGTTAAAAAACGAGATTTGAGTAGTTATTAAAATAAAATGGCCAAAGTGTTTGAGATTTTGTCAATCTGTTCAATATAACAAAGTTGGAAGAAATTATTCAGTGAGACTACCATAATAAGATTAATAGTCTTTCACGGTTGAATGTAGAGCTAGAAATGTTTCACCTTTATTTCTAGTAATTATTGGAAACATACAAATTATTTGAATCAACATCTAATGGTTATTATGAGGCAATCACACATTATGATGACCTCCCTAAATAATTTTTTCAAAGTTGGACCAAAATAAAGATGCCACTATTCCATTCGAACGCATCCAATTTAAATCCTATAAATCTCTACACTATAATTATTAAATTTCCTGGCAAATTTTCTTTTGTTTTTCTTCATCCCATTAACCCTACAAATCTCAAAATCTCTACACTATGATCATATGCCACAACCCTATTACCAATATGAGTATGAGACCATATTTTCTCATCTATCCCTTCTCAAAGTTCACTTGAATTTAGCTTCTAAGATTACTATATGTCCCATCCTCATGAGAATGTCTTAGCTTAAGTATGCATTCAAATTCTCACCAAAATTTTTACTGAAATCTCCAAACCTTTTGATTTAGATCATTATATTAGCTTTAGGCATGTTGACAGAGTCTTTCTTTTGGCCATCAAATTTGAAATTTTAATTTCAAAGGAAGATATCTTTCCAAGGTACTCACAAAACATCCATTATATATTTCATATTTAGTTAAAACAACGTTATAAAATCATATCTTTTGTTAGTCCATCTAAAAATTGATATGTTACTATAATTCAATCAACAACTTTACACAACAAGCCATTTAGAACTATTTTATAAATCTTAAAAGATAAATTCTTTTAAAACTTTGATGAGATCAATGATGCACTAAACTAAACTTGAAACCAAAAATGTATTTTATCCCTTATATATTATGATTGATATTATGACATCTAGAGTTTAATTAAAACTATTTAAAACCTTACTCTTTGGTTGTAAATATAAGATAATGGAGTGAAATTTAGACGGTTTTGTGCTTTCAATTTCAGGTTTAGTTAAGAACTTTGTGAACCATTATTTTTATAATTCATGTATTGAGTTGTCTATCAAAGATATTTAAATAAAATTAATCATTAACACATCAAATAACATTCCAATCTTAGAGTTAGAAATTTGTTCTTTGTTTCAAGAATTTTTATCTTAACACAACTCATGTCAGACCTCATCGTTGAAAATTAAAGGTAAATAATTAGGAATTCGCATAAATAAAAAGTTTTTAATTTTAACTCATTAAAGTTTGTTTGAAGTGTGACCAAAGTCTCACATTGACTAAAGTAAGACAAAAATTATAGGTACATAAATTGGAGACAATATTATACTATTATGGAGATATGTGTAGGTTTCGTTGTTATAACGAGTGAAATTAGAGTCATGTCCCTAACTTTGTGGTGATGGTGTGCAATGCTGCTTGGCCATTAGTTATATAATGTTAAATTTGACCCCGTTTTTTGGATATGTGAATTTGATGTGTTTGGACTTTGAACATATTGCGGTTTAGACTAGTTTTAGTTTTATTTTTATATTTATTAAGAAAAACAAATACACAACACGATGACCAATTCCCCCAAAACTCCTAAACATGCAGGAGGGGGAGAAAACTATTTGAAAAAATATCTTTTGAAATAAAGAACAATCTTGAGAGGATGCCAAAGTTGCAATAACAAGATCAAATTTGTTCACCTCTCGAGGGATATAACAAAAATGAATAATAACAACAATGTATCTATCTAAAAAAAACTATTCCCTGTTGAGAAGTTAGGACATGTTTGATAGAGAATTTGAAAACAATGGATTCAATGGAGACAGAGTTGTATTACATGTTTTTAGATATGTGTTTGATAGCAGAATCAGAACTTTAATTCTAATTTAGACAGTTGTGTAAGATGTATTTGATACTATATATTAATAAATCATAAAACTAAGTGTAACTATCCACTAATATTTAGTTGATAGTAAACTATTATTTATTTGTTTATAATATGGTTTATGTTAAAAGAAGATATATATATATATATATATATACCATTATTATTTCGTAATATCATGTCATTTATAATATGTTATATAATTTATATTATGTTTTTTTATAAAATTAATCGAATTTATAATATGACATGCTGTATTTATTGGATTAATAAATATTTTTATCTTAATTTAATATAATTTTACATTTTAAAAATATAAAAATGTTAGTTTTTAGAACTCGTAGATACAAAATTCGAAAACAATTCTGGTACATAAACTTTTCAAAAGTTGAATTTCCATATGGCTGATGGCCACACATTTTTATTAGACAATATGTGAAGCGGAGAATCTAAGTTTGAATTAATTGAATTGTGTGGTTTTTTCAACTTGGTAAACATGTCCCATCCGATGCTTCTCTTTCTTCTTCCTTTTGCCTTCCAACAACAATATTGTAATTTGTAACTTTCTTCTTCCTTCTCTCTCTGGTGATATTGGTAGGAACTCAGCCCAAATTGCAAAATCTCCATTTTATATCAAAACCCACTTGCAGAGTTGCAGTTGACTTTCATTAACATTCAATCTTGGCGTGAGGAGCAACTGCTCGGTGTAGAGCTATCAGATTCCCTTTACATTCTCATATACAACCAATTAAAAGATGGTTGTGTCGTATAATCCGGCTACCATCTTCACCCACTTGCAGCTCGATTTTGAACCACCCATTGTTTTGATTTTGAGGTATCAAATCCTTTCTCTCTTCCTTGCTCTGTTTTCCTTCTGTAATTTGAGTTTTCTGCAGTTATGAATGAAGCTTTTATATTGCAACTGTGAATTGGTTCTAATTTATACCCTAAGGAACAAGAATCTAATGCTAAGTTTAGAACTGGGTGCAATTTTTTAGTGTTTCTGGATGATATTTGCTTTGTTAGGCGTTGTTTTTGCGATAGGCAAAAAATAGCCTCATGGAAGAAGGAGATTGCGACTTTAGAGAGAATAAAGTGGTGGCGGAAGGACTAGAAGTTGCTGGTGATGAAGCGGTAGTTGATGAACACCAAGTGTTTGATGAAATGCCTGTTGGAGTTCGACAATTTTATTTTGTCAAAGTTTTGGCACATGAAAACTCAAACACAGATGCCATGATCAAGGCTGAAGAGACGATTACAAAGATGAATCAAGACCGAATTTTGATAGCCCAGAAGATAAGGGACAGACAGGTATGTGGAAAAGAATTATAGTCTATAGATGTTTCCAATTCACATAGTGAAACCATTATGACATTTTTGTGAACTCTCCTGGTATGGCACTAGATCATGATTCACTTGTGTTTTTTGGTGTATAACAATGGAGGATTAAAAATCTTCATTCATTAGACAAACCAGTTTTCCTAGAATAAGTGATATCGGTATGTAACACACTGAATGTAATAAATTTTGTTTATAGATGGACCGCGATCAGGTGATTGCCAAGTTGAACAACCAACTGTTCCATGAAAACTGGGATGAATTCGACCTAAAATGCTACAGAGACAGGATGAATTTACTCCATTTATCTTTAGAGAAACTGACTTCTGTAAACAAAGCATGTAAAGGGAAACCAAATAACTCGTGCTTGTCAAGAGGAAAAGTCAATAAGCAAGTATGATCAACTATTAAACTTTTCTCTTCTATAATTTCATTTCAACTTTTTAGACTTTCTCGATCTTCTTCACCTTATTCAATCGATTATCAATATGTGACCAGGAATTATCTTTCTTGATGCTACATGGGTGTAAAAACGTGGCTGATGAGAGAAAGTTATTAAGGGAGGTTAATGCAAGACAAAAGAACGATGGTGGCGCGACAGTAGATGAAGTCAATTCTTCTGTAATATTCTACATTAAGCATTATAGAATATGATCTTTATGATTATCATCTCTCTTAATTTTCTGTGTTTTACTAACAGAATGGATCATTGTTAATGCATCTATGGCATTGGCCAATGGATATTCAAATCGCTCGTGCAGTTAAGAGGAATGAAGGTATTGATGATAATTCAACCGAGGGAGAGCTGTGGTCCACCTCGCGTTTAAAAAATGCCATTCAAGAAGAAGTAAGAGCAAAACGGAAAACATAGGACTTTGATTGTTTGAACTGTATAGTTTATAATTAAAATTTGTCCTTTATTCTTTGTACATCAAAAGTTACAGGAAATCTACGACTGTTCAGATTATATGAGGAGAAGACAGGCAAGATTTAGGTCCAAAGTTAAGAAGACAACGAAAGAACTAGAGAAGGTAGAAAAGGGTATAAGCTCTCTACAGAAACACTTAATATATACCAATCGCAGAAAGGCTGAGGCATACGACACTATTCTTAAATTGAAGAAACTATATGGAGAAGAGGTATATTTATATATATGTGCATATTCTTATTGCCTAGTTTACTTCAAATTCCTCTCAAATCATGCCACATCAAGTTTATCAATTTTGCTTTATACCTCATCATTTACAAAGTGGTGTGGAAGTGAAAAATTTTGATCGAAAGAAATTCTGATTTCTGTGTGTTTAGTGGCTTATTCGTTCATTTCTCTTAATGTTGGATCTGTTGCACTGATGCATTTTTTGTGCTATTTTATGGGTTAAGAATGCTTCACACTACCAATATCGTTCCCTCATGAAGAAAGTTGAAGTACTAGCTAAAAAGAAAGACATTGCAGCACTTGAAGAATTATCTCAAGGACAGGTTAAAGAATCTAATAGCCTCTTTTCTGGGTCGGGGGAAGTTGTATAAATTAGAATTTAAGGACCTTATGAAAACTTATTTTTCCCCTTCAGGTTGACAAGTTTATGCAACAGTGGAATAGTTGCCTGGAGTTTAGAAACGATTACAGAAGGAGAGTTGTCCCGTCTCTATATAGTCGAGACCTTTGCGTCGATGGGAGGATGATCAATAACCAGAAATCATCATTAGTTGAGGATGCTCGAAAAGTTACTATACCGGAAGTGCTTTCTAAAACTAGATTGAAATGGTTGATGAAAGATGCTGAAGATCTCTCTGAACTTCTTTCCTTATAAAGGTAAAATGCAATATAATAAATGTGTTCTCTGCAAATATGCTTTGGAATGTTTATTTGGTTTATATGTTCCTCAACGTTTCCATTTCTGTAAGTATTGTTCTATGAGATCATACGCAAGGTTGAAAACACTGAATGCAAGGATTTCAAATGGATTGATTCCACGATTTCTGGAAGGAAATATTTTTTGTTTATGGATTTTTACCATTCATTGTTTTCTTCAATGAGTATTACTAATTTTATTATAAGGTAAATTGGAAATTTGATTCCTATGGGCCGAAGAAAGTTAAAAGTTAACTCCTATGATTTTGTAATTAAAATTTAGTCCCTATGATTTGATAACATTCTCACACATAGGAACTATTTAGGAGTGTTTTATCAAATCATAGGGATTATGTATGAGTGTTTTATCAAATCATAGGAAACAATTTTTGAGATTTTATCCAATCATAAGGATTAAGTTCTATAACAACTAAATCTACAATTATTTCATTTTTCATATATGATTCAGTTTTTTTAATCTATTTTATCCATGAAAAAGCTAGCCTATTTGTCCAATTTTGTAAGCTAAGAAATGGAAAGTTCGGGCATTTTTTAGAATAGAGATCCACTATTAAGATTATCAATAAACAAAAACAAGTTTTCAAAAGTTATTTTTTTTAATTTTAAAAATCTGACTTAGTTTTTTAAACCATTGGTAGAAGATAGATAACAATATAAGAAATTTGGAGGTAATAGTAGTGTCTATAGACTTAATTTTAAAAAAAACTAACTAAAAAACTAAATGATTACAGGCTATAATTATCTCCTTTTGGATAATGGAAAAGAATAACATTTGAAACAAACTTATAGATAAACCTTAATTAGTTTTTTATTTTTGAGAAACAAATTTGAAACTTATCTCATGAGTAGCTCCTTATTTTATTTTATTTATTTATTTGAAAAACCTTCGATTATTTTTTTAACAACAATTATAGAGATGAAGTTCAAACTTTTAACCCCAAAAAAGGACTATATACCAATTAGTAGTCGGCTTAACTCTCTTCAGTTGTTATCTTATTATTCTTTTTTTAAGAATTAAATTAAACAAGGGAGGACGAAAACAGGACAAATGAAAGTGAGCAATTTAAATTTTTAAAGACCGCTCAATGAGCGTGTTGAGGGATATATAATTTTTCCATTTCTACCTTTTACTTCCATTTCATATACTTGAAAGAGTTATTACAAAAAGCAAGACAAAGAAGTTCAAAACTTTGATACATCTCCAATGATTGGCTTATGCACAAGCAATGATAAAGATTTATTAGCCTAAATTTATTTTAAGACAAAATACACTTTTGATCCCTAGAAATTTGAGATTAATGTCTTTTTTTTTTTTTTTTCAAATCAGCTGGTTATCTAATCATCTAGCAACCACATCATTTTTCCGTTAATCAACTAACGGTTCAAGAGGCCTTAGGGACCATTTAGAATAATTTCTTATAGCTCGAGGACCAAAGTATTCGTTTTGAAATTTCAAGAACTAAATAGACATCAACTTCAAATCGAAGGGGAATAAAAACGTATTTTGCCCTTTATTTTATAATGTTAGTTGAATAAGTAATTCTACCTTTTTAATTTTGTAATTTGACTTCTCAATTGATGTGCAATTGAATTTCAATTTCCTAAGTCTTATTTTCTCCACTTTTCATTTATCTGCTATCTTTTGAGGAGTTGGACATTTGTTAATTTGGCCTTTAAAATGATTAGTAATGATCTAAAAAACTCAAATGAATGTTATCAAAATCTTGTGTTTAATTAATGTTTATTTGGTGTTGTATCTTTCAAGTCTTGCTTTAGGTTTGATAATTAAACCGTTTCATTGGATTAATGTTAATCAAACTAATTTTGGAGTAAATTCTTTTAAGATCTAAGATTGAATCATAGATTATAAGTTTGATTTAAGAGTTATTCATCCTTCTAAGTTATTGGTTAGAATCAATCAGTACACTAATCTTAATTACGAGTGTACAAAATCATTCAAATAGTTTAACTTTGAAATAATGAATATCATCTTGATAGATTTATTAGGCTTGCTTTCAAATTCTACGTAGACCCATTCATTTTTTAAAAATAAAATAAAATCTTTTATAAAATATAATTATTATAAATATGTTAAATTAGGTGTAACATAGATGCCAATTATTAGCATCCATTGGCCATGTGTCACTTATCCAATAGTCTACGTGTTGTCCATGTATCTCAAGATTACATACTATTAGTGTGTATGTAATCCATCTTCTACTTGTCAAATTGCCTATAAATAGTGGCATTTGGTGGGTTTTGAGAGACACATAATGGTGATCAATCCAAAAAGATTTGAGAAAGTGTAGAAATTCATTTTTGTTATTTTATTTACTTTTTGTTATTTATTTATTTTATATATTTATATATTATATTATATTTATTTTATTATATATTATTATTATTATATTATATTTTCTCCATATCTGTGTTCTTGTTGTGCATCATTGTGCTCCTCAAATTTACAACACGTTATCAGCAAAAACTCCTATCGTTTTTCTCGCTGAAGGTATGTTCTAAAGGTATGTCAGTTTTTCCCTCTTTGTTATAATTAATAAATTTAACCTTATTTTGAATATTTAATATCTATTAAATTTCTTAAATATAATATTTTATGATAGTGCTGCCATGACAAATTTCACAAATTAGAATTTGTCGCCCTGATATTAACGACAGTAATTATTTGTCATGGGTACTTGATGCCGAAATCCACTTGGATACTATGAATCTTGAAAAAGAAGGAAATACGACATCTAGTCAGGATAAAGCAAAAACTATGATTTTCCTTTATCATCATCTCCACGAGGGATTGAATGAAGTATCTTACAATAAAAGATCCTCGTATCTTGTGGAAAAATTTGAAAGAGAGGTATGATCATCAAAAAACAGTTATTCTTCCTAAAGCTCGTTATGAGTCGATGCACTTGAGGCTTCAAGATTTAAAATAGTAAAGTGATTACAACGCCACATTATTAAAAATTAGTTTGAAACTGTTGTTATGTGGAGAGAAAATGACTGATGCTAATATGTTAGATAAGACATTTTCTACATTTCATGTCTCGAATATGCTCCTACAGCAGCAACATCGAGAGAAAGGTTTTAAACAGTATTCTAAACTAATTTCATGTCTTCTCGTGGCCGAACAAAATAACGAGTTATTAATGAAAAATCATGACTCTCTACTAACTGGGAGGACACCATTCCATGAAGTGAATGCTGTGAATTTTAATAATAATTGTGGTCAAGGTTGTGTCGTGATCGAGGTCCTGACTGTAGCAAAGGAATAAATAATTATTATTTTCATGGTCGTCATTCTAATCATTCAAATTTCAAAAGAACCACACAAAATGATGATCACAAAGGAAAAGTTCCAAAAGATAAGAGTTCAAAAAGTGTTGAAAATAAATGCTTCTGATGCGGAATGACTAGGCATTGGTCACGTACCTATCGTACGTCGAAACACTTAGTTGATCTCTATCAAGCATCCCTGAGGGAAAAAGAGAAATGTGTGGAAGCAAATTTTGCATACCAGGATAATGACATATTTCCGCCCATCCCATATGACAATTTTAGTTGTGGTGGAATTTTTTTAATCTCCTGAAGAGAAAATCGGTAGAATTGATGGAACATCGAGTATTTCCTTTAACTTTGAAATTATCTAGACTTAATGTTGTTTTTTTTTCATCTCCATGTTTTTTTCCTCTTAGTGACCTTTTTATATTCCAAATGTTGTTCTTATTGTAATTATTTTCTTTAATGAAGAAACCTGAATCATTTTCATATGTTCAGTGACTAAAAAATGGATAAAGAAGGTCTATGCCTGACAGACAGTGCAACTACCATACAATACTTAAAAGTAGAAAATATGTTTCCAAATTGACAATGCTGGAAGCAAAGGTTGATACAATATTAGGTTCTGCAAACCTAATTGAAGGATTTGGAAAAGCAAATATTATTTTACCTAGAGGAA
Organism: Benincasa hispida; assembly: GCF_009727055.1. NCBI lineage: Eukaryota > Viridiplantae > Streptophyta > Magnoliopsida > Cucurbitales > Cucurbitaceae > Benincasa > Benincasa hispida. The sequence goes on along the minus strand of NC_052360.1, from coordinate 76,735,341 downwards.
CAAAACTTACAATTGACAATGCATTATTCTCTCGTTAATCAAAGAGAAATCTACTTAGTTTTAAAGATATACGTTACAATGGTTATCATATTGAGACTGATAGAAAGAACAATATGGAGTATCTTTATATCATATCTACTATCTCGTATGAAAAACGTATATTGGAAGAGTTGTCTGCTTTATCTTCTAGATTATAATATACTCATATATGAGTAATTGAAACATATTCAACAATGAACTTAAAGTTCATGAGTCCAGACATATTTACAATATGGCATGACATATTAGATCATCCAGGGTCTATAATGATGAAAAGAATTATTTGAAGGAATCAAATTTCCATGGAAGTATGTAAACGCCTTGCATTTATATATTCGAATTTTATGGAAACAAAAACAGTAAATAAAACATGCATTTGTAGAATAAACATTCAAACAAAATTATAAATATATTAGAAAAGAGGAAGAAGAGAATAAATCAAAACTCACCTTTGTTGATTCCTCTAGCTTTCTTCTCTTGCTATTATCGACGATCTCGAACTTCTCCAAGAAGGATACCACCAACAAAGTCATCTTGCTATTCTCTAGGATTCCAAAAGAACTTGGAAGAGTGGTCTCAAAGAAATTTTGAGGAGGAAAAGGGTAGAGAATTTCTGGAGAGAAGTTAGAGAAAAGATAGAAGCTTGGAGGCTAGGTTTTGCGTGATCAAAAAACTCTTGCCCTAAGTGGGTCATAAGGATATATTTATATGGCGAAGGGTTAACCCTTTCTCTAAGAATTTTCCTTTATACTCTTAGTGCTAATTAATTAAATAACCCTTATTTAATTAATTAGCACAATAATTAAATAACCATATATTAAATTCTATTTAATATACATTTCATTTAATATCATAAATATCATATATTTATACTACTCTCCAATCTCCATTATTTATTAATAAATTAATTAACCATTACTTAATAAATTAAATAACTATATTAAGTAATATTTAATATGGAGTTATTTAACATATAAATATGTCTATCTTCAATCATTAATAAAAACTAAAAAAGTCAAGGTTAATTCAAACCGTGAAAATGGGGTTGTAGGAGAGCAATACAAGCGTCATGTTGCTAGGCGAAGTAGTGGAGGGTTGCAAGAGAGTATAGTAGTCGAAAGCATCACTAGCTTACGCTCTAACGATTTCCCGTTCCTTCTTTGTTGAGTCACCTCTCTTCGCTATTCGAGGTACTACCTCTGTCTTCCCTTTCGAGAACATACCCAGGCGCCCTCCTTTTCCAATAAAAAAAATACCATAAAGCTTCTTCTGTGATTTTACCAGAAAGAAAACGACCGTGATCATTCAATACAATGGTATGAACACGATACCAAGGCAAACCCATGAAAAATAGATACTATGTAACTTTATTGCACTGAAATAAAAAAAAAATGCTGCGATGATTTACTTCACGGACGAGGTCTCTGATTCAAGTCCAGGATGGCTCAGCTACAGCAAGAAAAAGAATAGGCATATCTAGGAAATTTTTTTTAAACAATACCTTTATTTCCATGTCTCCGCGAATCCAATTCATTCAAATATATCTCTTTTACATAATTTGACTTAAAGATCATATCTATAATTAACCATTATATATTAATCTGAAGGGATCAAATCTTAAGCGAAGCATGTGAATGCCTTACATTTCAATTTTTCGGTTTATATGAAACAAATTTTAGAATAGAATAAAATAAAAAATAGAAGATAAATCATGTTTATATATTCAACATGCCTTTTAATAAGAAGAAAAAGGAAGAAGAACATTTTCTTACCTTTTGTAGATCCCTTTGTCCTCATGAAAATCCCAAGCTTTTTCTCCGCAACGTATCTCTAACGAACAATGAACACCACCGTAAGAGAGTCCTTGATATTCTCTTGGAATCGAAGGGGACAAGAGTAGTCTCTAACCCTTGGAGGAGGAATGGTGGGAAGGAGAAAATATTGAGAGAATTTTTTGGAGAACTTTGGAGGCTAGATTTTCAAAATGAAATCCTTCACCTTAATTTGGGCAAAAGAAACAATTTATAAGGAGAAGGGTTTTCCCCTTCTCCAAGTATTTCCATATTTTCCCTTAGGACTCACTTAATCAAATAAAATTTATTTGATTAATTAGAAAACCTAATAAATAACTATATACTTCAAATCTAATTTAATGAATATAGTTAATTAATTAAATAAACATCATATATTTATTTGCCCCCACCTATCAAAATTAACTAATTCCTTATGAATCTGATTCATAAAAAAAATTCATCATTTGAATCCTATTCAATATTTCTCTTAATTATAGATCAAATCTATAATTAACCATATCATATTAATCTCATTGATATGTTATTCCATCAATTAATTTGAACAATTCAAATCATTCTTCTTGTATTTCCTTTTGTGAGCTACTGAGGGGACCTTATGGACCTACAGATTAAAAGCTCCAATGATATGAGATTAATTAATTAAACTCTTTTAATCAAATTAATTAATATTCATTAACTACCGAGCACTCCACTAAAAACCGATAGCGGAATTCTTCACACTGTAGATTTATTTATGTGTCCATGGATATAACCAATCAATAGAGTGATGACCCTTCACAAATTCTCATTACTACAACTGGGTCAAAATACCATTTTACCCTTGTAGTTACATTTAACTTCTTAAGTACTATTGATTCCTCTAATGAACAAACAGTTTATAGTCCAACTATAAACTAACACCTTTCGGCCCAGTGAGAGGTTGAGGCCTCATTGTTCAAGACCCAAACCAGCTAGTAAGGGAGCAATTTATCTACTTTCCAAGGAATGAGAAAAATAAATTCCATCTTGTATAGTTGTGTTCCCAGCTCCCTAATCAGGCAAATCTCCAAAATGGTAGGCTTATTGAGTCGGCTATCATGGTCACTCTCACCCATATAGATCAAAGGACTACCATCATAAACAGGAGTTTACAACTCATTCAGGATTAAGGTTAAGTTCTCTATGGTCATCCTAGTGAAATGTAAGTTTCTTCTAGTAACAATGTTCTATAGAGAGTTTATTCTTTTCGTAGCCTGGTCTTATACAAACTTTTTGTATAGAATATCTTCACTCGCATGACTCCGTATAAACCATCAGGATCAAATTATTTATAGCACTTTACAATAATTGTAACATCTACAAAGCGGGTCGTATTCATAGTATCACCAGGATAAGGTACCCAACCTTATCCATCTACTATAGACCATTTAGGTTCTTACTTAAACATGATCCACCCATATGTCTCCACATACATGTTTAAGTTTCATAAAATAACCTTCGATCTTAGTTTATTGGATTGAATTAGTGCAGTCTAATCGTCAAATAAAATACCTCTAATTTTATTATATAAATAATTTATGTCAACATAACGACAAACCACGAGATACACTAGATTTAGGACATCAATCCCAACAATTTTCCACTTGTCCAAAGCTAGTGGAATGTATCAAAATACAATGAAAAACGAGTGGGAAAGTAATATATCAATATACAATGTAAGGTAAAGTATCAATATACAATACAATAAATTGGGGCATACAATATACTCAATAAAACGTCCAACTTGTTCAAGCTTGGATGACTCATATCTCGTAGACCCAAACCCTTCAGCTAACCCTTAAAAACTTTAGCCGTGAAAGTCTTTGTAAATGGATCAATAATATTGTGTAAGACAATCTTTGTGATAATCACATCTCCTTATTGCACAATTTCTCTAAAAAGATGTTACTTGCGCTTTATATGCTTTCCACGTTTGTGGCTACAGACTCCTTGGAGTTTGCCACAATACCATTGTTATTACAATAAAGTGTGATAGGCAACGACATTTTTTGAACAACTTCTAAATCTATGGGAAATTTTCTGATCCAAACGGCTTCTTTAGTAGCTTCACAAGCAACTACATACTCAGCCTCCATGGTGGAATCCACAATATAACCTTGCTTAATGTTGGACCATACTATAGCTCCTCCATTCAGAGTGAACACTTATCCTAATGTGGATTTCCTTGAATCCTTATTAGTCTGAAAATTTAAGTTAGTGTATCCTATAAAGATCAAATTCTTAGTACCATACACAAGCATATAGCTTCTCTTTCTCTAAGATACTTGAGAATATCTTTAACTACTATCCAGTGATCAAATACTGGATTAGATTGATATCTATTGACTATTCATACTACATGGCAGATGTCGGGTCTAGTACACAATATGGAAAACATTAGGCTACTCACTACAAATGCATAGAGAATTCGTCTCATTTCCTCAATCTCTTAGGGTGTCTTAGAACACTATTCCTTAGACAAGATAATTCAATGTCTGAAAGATTTTGCATCAAATATCTGACAAGCACTTTGTCAGTATAGGATGCCTGAGACAAGGCTAGTGATTTTTTCTTTCGATCCTTTATAATCTGGATCCCTAGAACAAATTGTGCTTTACCCAAATCTTTCATTTGGAATTAAGAAGCTAGCCATTCTTTAATGGTAGTCGGGTAATTACATCATTCCCAAGTAGGATATCATTCACATACAAACAAGAAAAGCTATTAAACTGTTGATGATCTTCTTGTAAACACAAGATTCATCAACATTTTGATAAAGGCCATAAGATTTTACTGCAACATCAAACCTTGTATTCCAAGATTGAGATGCTTATTTCAATCCATAAATGGACCAATTAAGCTTGCAAACCTTTTGCTCTTGACCTTGTTCAATGAATCCCTCTGGTTAGGTCATGTAGATGGTTTCGTCAAGATTACCATTCAAAAAGGCAGTCTTGACCTCCATTTGTCATATCTCATAGTCATAATATGTAGCAATAGATAATAAAATCCGAATAGATTTAATCATAGCAACAGGTGATAAAGTTTTTTCATAGTCCACTCACTCAACTTGAGAATAACCTTTTGCTACTAGTCTAGCCTTAAAGGTTTGCACCTTTCCATCTACACCCAGTTTCCTCTTGTAGATCCATTTGCAACCAATGAGTTTAACTCCATCAGGTTGATCTACAAGTTCTTAGATAAAATTGGAGTGCATAGACTCCATTTTTTGATCCATGGATTTGATTCATTCATCTTTGTCAACATCAACCATTGCCTTCTTGTAAGATGATGGATCCTCAACCTTATCATCTAATATGATGTTTTGAGCTTTTGTTAAACCCAAATAGTGAATAGGTTGGGTTACAATCCTCCCACTACGTTGAAGCTCTTTCAATACTTGAGAATGATGCATTTGACTAGATGAAGCAACATCAACAACTCCTGTTGAAGTTTCAGTAGTTTCTCTGGAAATTTCATTTAATACGATTTGGCTCTTGGCTTATGTTCACTAATGTGATTTTCTTCTAATAAAGTAGCATTTTTCGATACAAAAACTTTGTTTTCTTTTGGAACGAAGAACAAATCACCTCTCTTCTCTATAAAATAGCCTATAATAGGCATAATCTGATAGAGTAAAGATGCATAAAATGGAAGCTAACAAAATCATTAAGCACACTTATTACACTTAATTTGAGCACAAAGCATCTTGAATTTTAACAAAATGAGGGTTTCAACACGTATACGTTTGAAGAGTTCCTTCAAATCCTTGCAATTTAATGAATTTGACCTTCAAATATTTAGTAGACCACCAAAAGAATCTTCTCTACTATTTTCAGTCTTAGATTTGAGTTGTGGAACTCTGAATTAAGAGGGATTGAAATGGGTTTGAGAGAGCTTGAGAGCAAAACTATTTTTTACTGAAAATTTCTCAAAAAACAGATTGCATGAAGCTTCAATCTCAAATTATTGAAGCTTTTATCATGTTCAAGCGTGCAACCACTAACTAATTCAGCTAATTGATACTTCAAATAGCACTTAGTGAGTGCGATATGTGTTAAAATGTGGATTAATCCATTATCTAATTGAAATTGGGGTAAACCCACTTTCAACAATTAAAAATCATTTTAATTTGATTTTTAAATCTAATTAATTTTACTTTAAAATTAATTTAGAGAAAAAACTAAAATTCAATTCTAAAATTGAATTTTATAAATTTAAAATAATTTATTTAAATAATTAATATTTAATTAATTAATTAATAATTTAATATCAAATATTAAATTAATAAAACACCTAATTCAATGATAAATCTTATTCATGTAATCAATATTTAAATATTTTAAACTCTTCAAAATTAAACGTTAGTTATATCAAATATAATTATCTAAATCCTAAATTGAAATTGAACATTTCAAATTTCAAACCCTAAATTGAAATTGAACATTTCAATTTCACTCAATTTTCTAATTCAATGTTTAATCTTTACAAGCTAGTAGAGGGACCTCATGGACCTACAGATCATGAGCTCCAACGATTTGAGATTGATTGACTAAACTCTTTAAACCGAATTAATTAATATTCGTTAACTATCGAACATACCACTATAGCTCGATAGTTGCACTCTTCTTACTATAGATATATTTCTGTCCACATGATTTAACCATAATTAATAAAGCGATCCTTCACAGTTCGTTCGTATTTATAGCTAGTCAAAATTATCATTTTACTCCTGTAAATATATCTTGCTCCTTAAACTTCCATTGATCCTCTATTAAACAATTGGTTTATAGTCCAACTAATAAACCATATCTCTCTTAACCATGAAAGGGTGGGCCCCTTTTGTTCAAGACCAAGAATTAGTAAAGGGAACAACTTATCTACTAACCTTAAATTGGGTAGGAGTAAATTTCATCTTGCAGGATGGTGATGAAAAATTAGATGTCAATTACTCGACAACTAAGATCGAGTGAAATGTGATATGTGATGCATGTTCTTAATGTATGCGCTGATTATCATGCATCATGGTCATGCGTTGGAATGACTATGCGTTAACAAATGTATGCGATGACCATGCGTTCCTGTCACAAGTTTTCTTGCGCTCACGCCAAGTATAACGCAAACACAAGTTTCTCGAGTGATCCAAGGTCGAACTCAGGGACTTGTAGCTAGAGGAATGCGATAATGTGCATGCGGCGGTTGAATAAAAGAATGGATGGTAGGTTTCTATGCTAACACTACTCCCACTCTTAAGTAACAAACAATGCAATGAGAATATGAATGAGAGGTAAAAACATGAAAACTCTTGACATGAAGTAAATGAATGGGAAAAATAGATAAAATGTGGAGATGTCTTCATTGAAACCCTTAAAAGTGATCGCAAGGGCAACCTTAGTCAACGCAAGCCATGCGATCATTGTACACACACTTGAGCCTAGGAATCCTTAGTCAACACAAGCCATGAGATCATGCTACACACACTTAAGCCTAACTCTAGAACGTATGCGATGTATCTATGATAGTGTCGGGAAGCCTACGCCGGCCTAAACCTACATAACCCGCTCACGTGCTCTCGCCGCATGAGCATGATAGCTGCATACCATCGTATCCTACTTCCTGGACCGGCATGCAATATCCTCTCCGTAGGGTGCATACGATGTGTGATAGCAAACGGAGCTTATCTCTAAGTTTTCCATTCTTGTTTATGCGTTCCAATCCGCTCTCTCGAGTCTTAGATTTAGATTTTAGACTACTCTCCCAAGTATGCCTAAATGATGAATGAAGTGCTCATAAGACAAGGTAACCACATAAACTTTGCTGACATAAGATTATTCCTATTTCTAATGAACAATAGCTTACATTGCTTAATGCGACCAACCACTTATCCTTTCGGGCAGTTAGGTGTTGCTAACTTTACTCATAGACAAGCGTTGTGTTAGCTTCACACTAAGCAAATAAGGTTTACTCACACACTCACGCAACGCACACCTCTCGGTGGTTTGCTACATGCTTCATATCCTTAATCCACATGACTAAATGTGCGATACTTTAGCAATATCACTAAGTGATACAATGAAAGTTAAGGATGCTAAGTAAAGAAAGATGGAGATGGAATCGAAGGAAACACAGAAATGCATTGAACACATCATGTATTAATTCCTTAATCACTAAATGTAATACAATACAATGTAAGAAAAGAAGAGAAAATGAAATGACCAGCAGGAAGCAATGACTTACTTCCAACGGATGTGCGTCAATGCTGTCGGTGGTGCCATGGAAGGGCGGTGAAGCTGACTCTTTCAAGATCTAACTTCGGTTGAAGGCTCCGGTCGTCACTCGGAATGGAGGAAGGAGATGAAGAACTCTCAATCTTTCTTCTCACGCATTAGTTTGGAATGCAGGGGAACCCTGGATGAGTTGAAATTCTGCTCGTCGGCTTCTTTATATAGAGCTTGGATCGTCGACAGCATTAATGGACTACTCTGATTCTGACATTCGGGCGCGTTAGTTCTTTTCTGAATCTCTACTGCTAATGGCGTGGTAGGTGAAATGTCAACATCACCTTTTGATTTCCTCGAGATATATGCTGATGCATTCATTCCACCAACCTTGCGTTGATCCTTTATTATGTGTTATCGTGTAGCCGCAATCGTACAGTGACCGCATTTGCTTAATACCGCAACTTCTACACGATGACCGCAATTTCTTGATGAGCGCAACTCCCATGCGATGGATGCATACGGTTGATTACCACAACACCCATGCGTTGATCGAATGCATTCGCCTTTGCGATGGAGAATTTCTCCGCATGCAGTCGTCTATGCGGTAGTCCGGCTTCCGCATTTGCGTCTACTTCCTACATTAGCTACAAAAATAGTCAATTCAATACATAATAACACATAATAATGGGTTAGCCGAGATTCATCATGCTGATCAACACAAATTCATTTTCTCATGAATTCCTAACATAATTGTCGCATATTCTGCTTAATAGCCTCATAGTTCCAAATAAAAGGCCTAAGATGACATGCATTTCTGCATGACATCACAGGACTATGTCCTCAGTTATCTATCCAGTCTTATGCCCAAAATGGGAGGCTTATTGAGCAGTGTTGTTGAACTACTCTCACTTATGCAGATCAAAGGTTAATCCTGAATAAACAGGAGTTCATAGTTAGCTCATGATTAAGATCTAGTTACCCTAAATCATCGAATTGAAAAGTTAGTTTTAATAGGTCTTATGCAAACATCTTTTGCATAGGATGCCTCCATTCGTATGTCTCCACATGAACAATTCTGGGATCACATCGTTTGTATCAGTATACAAAGTGGGCCACATCCATAGTGTTCTCAGAATGAGGTACTGAATCTCATCCATATACTTATAGACCTTTTAGGCTATATACTATAACTTGATCTTATTTTATGTCTCTACATAAAGTTAAAGTATTCATACTATAGCCCTAGGTTCGTTTATTGGATTTTATAACAGAATGCAATTTCAAGCATACTTTTATTGATAAATAGAATATGTTTCCATGATTATAAACTACGAGTTTTAGGACATTCCCAACATAATCTTGATCGCGATTCCAATTTCTTTGGATTTGCCACAAGCACATGTGTTGGACATCCCCAGATCTTGAGATTTCATAAACTACTTTTACAACCTCTCGATTATTCAAAAAGTGTTCTAGTGATACTCTTTGATGGAACCTAGTTTACAAGGTAAGCTGCAATCTCCACTACATAACCCCAGAATGAAATAGGTAGAGAAGCATAGCTAATCATAGAGCAAACCATGTCCAATAGGGTTCTATTTCTCCTTTCTGATACACCATTTTGTTGAGGTGTACCAAGTGCTAAGAGTTGAGATATGATTCCATGTTCTATCATATAGTTTTAAGTGTTTTAATCTTTTTGCCTAATAAATTTTCAAATTCAATATTATACTCTTTGAACTTTTCAAGTGTGTCAGACTTATGTTGCATTAGATAAACATGCTCATATCTTGAATAATCGTCCATAAAAGTGACAAAATATTCAAACCCTCATTTGGCTTTTACACTCATCGGACCACAAAGGTCTAAATGTATAAGCTCCAAGGGTTCTTTGGCTCTATAATCTTTTCCAATGAAATGTCATTTTGTCATTTTCCCTTTTAAATAAGATTCATAAGGTAAAGAATTTTCTTCTAACTCATTTAGAAGTCAATTCTTAACCAAACTCTCAATCCTATTGTGATTAATGTCATCTAGTCTTAGATGCCAAAGATGAGCATTATCTTCAAGATAAAATTTTCTTTTCTTAGTTTTAATGGTTGCCATGTTGAACATTTCAATATTCTGGAGCATTTTAGATACTAACGGCCTTCGTACATATAAGTTGTTTTCATTTGTTGCAAAACAAATATCAATACCATTTTTTTGAGACAAATGCTTAATCCCGAATAAAAGATACATTAAAAGAGTGTCTCTAACAAACATAAAACTGAAATCAAGTTCTTTTTAAAATTATTAACATAGTAAACATTGTCTAACAACATATACTTTGATCCAAAAAGCAACTTCCAACTTCAAATTGCAACTGCCAAGACAACCTCTCTTGTTCCAACCCAAAGAGTCATCTCTCCCACTGTCAACTGTTTCTAAGAACTAGTTTCCTGCAAAGAAGTACAAATGTGGTTAGTGGCTCTTAAATCAAGTATCCAGGTATTGTTATCATTTTCCACCAAATATGTTTCCAGGACCAGTAAATCATATTTACCTTCTTTTTTCTTCTTTTACTCGACCAAATATTTTGGGCAATTCCTCTTCTAATGCCCATCTTTGTTGCAATGAAAACAGATTCCTTTTGTAACTTTGACCCTCTTACCTTTTTGGATAGAAACAGTAGTGGTGGCTTTATTCCTCTTTCCACCCTTCTTCTTTTTCCACATTTTCATACTAGATGAAGAGGGAGGCACAGATTTAGTTCCAGAGGTCAAACCTTTAATGAACTTTTTCTTGTTGGAGAAGGCAACATTTGCCTCCCCATTATTTCTTTTGGTTTTCATTAAAGACTAAAAAACCTGTAGCTCATTAAGGAGGGTAGTGAGGTTGTAGTCAATTTTGTTTATAACACAATTGCTACAAAATAGCAGAAACCTATCTAACAACGATTGCATGACAAAGCTCACCTGACTGGGCTCATTTATGAGACCTCCATTCATTTCAGCGATATTGAAATGGTTCATCATGTTAAGGACACGTTCCTTAATAGACAATCCTTCAGCCATCCGCGCGCTAAAGATGAACTTAAGAGCATCATGCATGGCTTGTGAGGAAGGTTTTCCAAACATGTCATGCAATGATTCCACGATCTAGCGTGCAATGATCATGGTCTCATACTTTTTGGCCAGCACTTCAGATAATCCTGCCAAAATATAGACCTTTGCCTTATCATTGGCCTTGGTCCACCTCTCATAAGCACCACAACACTTCGTGATGCGTTGTGCCCAGGAGCTGGAGGACATTCCTCCGTGAGAACGAATTTGAGGTCATCAACTACCAAAACCATATTCATCATATTTTTCCAAGTTGTATAATTTTCTTAAGTTAATTTTTCGGTGCCAACAAAGTAACAATTGAGCTAGACATGCTGATACAAAACAAATTACTTATTAGTTAGACACTTGTGCAAAAAATCATTTTTCATTTTAACTCAATCAGTTTAGCAAAAAACTAATAAATGAACCAAACATAATTTATTTTGCAATGAAATATTCGATGATTTGGAATAAATGCCACTTCAGGGTGTACGATTATTACTTATCATTGAAGTGAGACACTTTCAATCAACTATTATCCCAATAACTCCTTATTCACCATTCATTTAAAATCATTAACTACCTTAATGCTTTATCGTAAATGTAACCCTTCATTTTCAACTCTATAACCCTGCCTCAGGGAAGAACATGATTGAAACAATTGCTTATAGCAATCTTATCCATTTATGGAGTTCGATACATCGCTTTCCCATGCAAACACCTTCCTAAGGGGGACGCTCCCAGCGCCCTACGAGGTTGAGTATGAAAATGACGTTTTAAACCAATGAAGGAGACCGCAGGATGTGTTGACACGTCTTTCTCCCACTTATTGTAAACATTGTCTCCATTTACCTTGATATTGACCTATGTAAATTCCTTCCTAAGGAAGGGTGCATCCAGGACACCACAAGGCTGAGCATGAATCTCACCTTGTGAACTTTTAGGGAGAACGAAGGTGGAGAAACGATATTCATATATATATATTTTTCCTCCCACTAAGTGTTCTGCAAAAGATGGGTTTATTAACTTAGTAAAATTTGACTATTCAATTTTTAGCTAAGTCCATGTTAATTTGCTCAATATAACACTTATATTGAATATTTTAACAATATGTGATCTCATTCATTAAACTTTTTAACAAAATTGATCACTTATTGCATACCTATAAAATATTTGCCCAATTCACCTTCCAGGTCAGTTCCCAAGTAGAGGAGTTCAATTTCCATCAGCTTAAAAACCTCAGCTAGACAGAACGTTCCTTAGACAAAGGTCCTTATGGGCAATCATTTTATAAATTTAATCTTTTAATCGGAGTTCATTTTAATCTTATTAAAATAAATCAAAAGATTAACCTATTTCTAATCTCATTAGAAACATGTTTAACATAAGTCTAGGTGATTAATTTTAAACCATTTAAAATTAATTTTGACCTATGTTTGCATGTAACTCTTGATTATAGATTTTAATTCTAATTTCATTACTTTTATAACCATTATAAAACAATGAAAAATAAAATCTATAAATTTGCATTTGGTGATATTGATTAAAATATAACGCTTATATTAATCTAAGTAATGTCATGCTCAATGCAAATTCCTTTTTCATTGTAGAATATAACTCTTATATTAAACAATCATTAAGCATCATCAACCATCAAGTCATCATACATTATAACAATTATATTATTGCATTATGCATGAACATGCTTAATTTACCATACATCTAGATACTATAACATTTATATTAAGATGCATGAGCATGCTAATTTAATCATGCATCCAAATATATAACATTTTATATTTATGCATGATGCATGAACATGTTTATCCTAAGGTGAGATTTTAAATCTAAATGACATACATTATGCACCATTCTAAACTAATTTAAATCATACATCTCATGTATAATTAAATTAATCAGCAATTAATTGGACTGATTTCTAGCATCCTAGAGAGTAATTAATTAATTAAATAAATATAACATTTATACTAATTTAATTAATTAAACTAATTAATTAAAATTAAGTTACAAGCAAAGTAGGGCAAAAAAAAAAAAAAAAACTCAAGGGACAACCTTTAACGCACGTGCGCACCGCTTCTTCTGTCAGGCCCTCGGAGCGTCGCAATGCTGAGGGCTTAGCGTTGCGATGCTACGAACATAGCACGTGCCTCTTGCCTTTGCACCGTTGCAAGCAAAATGCCTCAGATTTGCAATTTTCTAGCTTCGAACATCTCTGAAAGCCTCCGTTTCTACCCGATCTCCTTAGCAACTGATGCTCTTTCGATTGACATGGAGTTATAGACTCGAAACAAGAAATTTAATGCCTACAAACACAGGCCCTTATATTTTAATCAAGATAAAATGCAAAATCTATGTGACAAAAACTGTAAACATCCAATATTGCAAACCAAAATTCAAACATTTCAAATGTAGAATATTAAACTCACCTCTAAGCTAGATTTTTGTTTCAAAAGCAAAACCAAAAATTGAAAATGCAAGAAAATTGGCTCTGATACCAATTAAAGGGATCGAATCCCGAGCGGAATCGTGTGAATGCCTTACATTTCAATTTTTCAATTTATATGAAGCAAAATCAGAACAGAATAAACAAAAAATAGAGGATAACTCATGTTTATACATTCAACATGCCTTTTAATAAGAAGAAAGAGGAAGAAGAACATTTTCTTACTTTTGTAGATCCCTTTGTCTTCACGAAAATCCCAAGCTTTTTCTCCACAACGTATCTCCAACGAACAATAAACACCACCATAAGAGAGTCCTCGATATTCTTTTGGAATCCAAGGGTAGAAGGGTGATCTCTAACCCTTGGAGAAGGAATGGTGGGAAGGAGAAAATGTTAGAGAGAATTTTTGGGAGAACTTTGGAGGCTAGGTTTTGAAAGTGAAATCCTTCACCTTAATTTGGGCAAAAGAAACAACTTATATGGAGAAGGGTTTTCCCCTTCTCTAAGTATTTCTATATTTTCCCTTAGGGCTCAATTAATCAAATAATATTTATTTGATTAATTAGCAAACCTAATAAATAATTGATAGCTTGTAGAAATACATGATATTGTAGCCTTTTACTTAGAATTATGAGGGCTAACAAGTAGAATCTGCGTTAATAATACCAAAAATTCATGCAAAAAAGTGAGCTTGCGTCGACCAGCATCAGAAATCCTCACTAACCTTATATCATGCGTTATTATTTATCAAAGCATCTATTTTTGTAGCCATTTCAAGAATTTACCGCATGCGACGACCTCAGATTTTCACAAGAATAATCGCATGCAAAGGTTCATAAAGATTAGTTTGCCGCATGGAATGTTGCATCCACAATGATCATCGTAATGGAGGATTGATCGCCAAGTGGGTGAAATGTGTTGACACTTCAGGAGAAACAAGCTTGAACACATACCTTGGGAGTATCAACAAAATAAGGTGATGCTGACATTTCCCGTACCACGACAAAGGTAGCAGTGATTCAGAACACAATCATTAATGTTGTCGACATTTGAACTCTATAAATAGCGCCTTGGATCTTCACTTCAAACCATCTGAGTTTCTGCCTTAAGGCAGATCCTTGTGATCATAGATGAGAGCATGAGTAGACACTCTTTGAGGATTCTCCACCTCCACAACCCCTTCTGGGTGACGACCAGAGTTTCGTGGAAGATAGAGCTCGAGAAAGACTTCTCCACCATCCATCCATGGTGCCACCAGTAGCCTTGACGCATTTTGGATGAAAAACAAGAGATTACTTGCATCTAGCCTTCCACCTCTCCTCTTATCTCTATATTGTATTACATTTTGTTTTAAGACATTAATACATTTTGTAATCAACGCATATCTTAGTTCCTTCAGCACCATATTCATCATCTTCTTTGTCTTTATAATCGTTAAGTTGAGTATCGAAAATAGTTGCATACTCAGTCATGTTGCTTAGAGATAGGACGCATGTAGCAATCCACCGAAAGGTATGCGTTGCGAGAGTATAGCGAGTTAATCCTCTTCGCTTGATGTGAGGCTGTCGCAACACTTGTCTATGAGCTGATTAGCTGCAACTAACTGCCCGAGAGGGTAAGTAATGGAACACACCAAAGCAAGGTATGCTTTGTTCCTAAAGATAGGAACGATCTTATGCTCGACACAACCATGCATTATAGAGATATAAGCATGCGGCTGGCCACTTAGAGGTGTGCGATGCGTTAGTGTGGCAAGCTAGGATTACTAGAGCAACCTAACATAATGAACATTATTATACGTTAACAGTTGCTGCATCTCTACCAATTCTCATAGTTAAACTCTTATTGCTTAATCTGTTTAGTTAGGAGTAGGAGTAGTGCATAATCCATTAACTTCTGTCTTTTTACTTTTATTCATCGCCTCAAACACATTGATTCATGAACATTATTGAGTTACAAGTCCCCGTGTTCGACCTCGGATCATCACGAGAAACTTGCGTTCTTGTTATACTTAGCGAGAAAACAAGAAAACTTGTGATAGGAATGCATGGTCATCATATTGTGCTTAACGCATATTTCATATTTTCTAGTGCAACGCATGGCTGTCGACGCATGGAGATTAACGCATAACATATGACGCATATTTTCCTCTCCTCTTTTCCAACCAACAATAACTATGCATATTAAATCTAATTTAATGTATATAATTAATTAACTAAATAAACATCATATATTTATTTGCCTCAACCTCTCAAAATTACTAATTCCTTATGAATCTGATTCATAAAAAAATTCATTATTTGAATCCTATTCAAATATTTTTCTCTTAATTATAGATCAAATCTATAATTAACCTTATCATATCAATCTTACTAATATGCTATTCCATCAATTGATTTGAACAATTCAAATCATTCCTCTTGTATTTCCTTTAGTGAGCTATCAAGGGGACCTTATGGACCTATAGATTAGAAGCTCCAATGATATGAAATTATTGATTAAAATCCTTTAATCCAATTGATCAATATTCATTAATTACTGAGCACTCTACTAAAGATCGATAGTTGCACTCTTTGCACTGTAGATTAATTTTTGTGTCCATGGATATAACCAATCGATAGAGCGATGATGCTTCACAAATGCTCATAACTACAGCTGGGTCAAAATACCGTTTTATCCTTACAGTTATATCTAACTCCTTAAGTACCACTGATTTCTCTAATGAACAAACAATTTAGTCCATCTGTACACTAACACTTCTCAAGCCAGTGAAAGGTTGAGGCCTCATTGTTCAAGATCCAGAACTAGCTATCAAGGGAGAAATTTATCTATTTTCCCAAGGAATGGGAATGAGTGAATTTCATCTTGTGTAGCTGTGTTCCTAGCTCCCTAATACGACAAATCCCCGAAATAGTAGGCTTATTGTGTCAGCTATCATGGTCACTCTCACCCATACAAATCAAAGGAAAGTCATCATAAAAAGGATTTCACAATTCACTTAGGATTAAGGTCAAATCTTCTATGGTCATCCTAGTGAAATGTAAATCTCTTCTAGTAATAGTGTTATATAGAGAGTCTATTCATTTTGTGGTCTAGTCTATGTATAAAATTCTTTATATAGGATAACCCCACTTACATGCCTTTACAAAACAATATGGTTCATATTGTTTGTATCACTTATATCTCATGTAACAATTACAAAGTGGTTGTATCCGTAGTGTTACCAGGATAAGGCACCCAACCTTCATCTATTTACTTCAGACCTTTTAGGTTATTACTTGAACATGAACCACCTGTATGTCAACCATATACTGTTCAAATGACATCATATAACCTTAGATCTTAGTCTATTGGATTGAATTATTGATGTCTAAATTTTAAATAAAATACCTTTGATTCTATTAGATAAATTATTTGTGTTAACAAAACTACAAATCACGAGATACACTAGATTTAGGACATCAATCCCAACATTATTTAGAATTCAAATGGACATCAATTGAAGAGCCAAAAGATTCTTCAATCTAATGAATTATCTTGTGATGCTTGCTCTCAAGTCAAATTAATCATTAGACCATCACCAGTTGGAGTGGGGAAGGAATCACCTGCATTTTTAAAACGAATTCATGGTGATATATATGGACCAATTTGTTGGATTGGTGTCCTAATTTTCCAAGCGGATGTGTCCTATACAAAGAGTTTGTATAAGACCAGACCATGAGATGATTAGTCTCTTTATATAACACCGTTGATAATTGAGACTTACATTTCACTAAAATGACCATAGTTGACATGACTTTAATCCTGAGTGTTTTGGGAACTCCTGCCTATGAGGATGGTCCTTTGATTAGTATGGGTGAAAGTGACCAAATTGCTAACTCAACAAGCCTACCTTTTTGAGGATTCGTCTGACTGGGGAGCTGGGAACTTAGTTACACAAGACAGAATTCACTCCTTCCCAAAGCAAGGGTAAGTAGAAAAATTCCTCCGTTAAGGGCTGATTTCGGGTCTTGAACATAATGGCCACACCCTCTCTTTGGAAGAGAGTACTCAGTCATAGTAGGACTATGACTTATTGTTCATTAGAGGAATTAGTGGTACATAAGAAGTTAGATGTAACTATAGGGGCAAAACGGTGAATTGGCCCAACAGTACTTATGAGCGATTTGTGAAGGGTTATCGCACTGTTGACTGGTTATATGGACACAGAAATATATCTGTAATGAGAAGAATGCAGTTGTTGGTCTTTAGTAGAGTGCCCGACGATTAACGGATGGTGGATCTCGTGACTAAGAGTTACAAGTCTATAAGGTCCCCTTGGTAGCTCAAGGGTTCAAGTTGAGAATCAGGTTTTTGGTTAGTATGAACTTTTTAAATTAACAAGAGGAAATTCAATTATATGTGATATAATTGGTGTAAACCCGAGACTTTCCTTGGATTATTTGCTCTTGTTACATATTGTAGGATGTAGGATTTAAGTTATTGTTGTTTCATTGTTGAAGAAAAATGGCAAAGCTTTTGGTTGAAGTTGTCTTTGATAATTTTGGAATTTATTAATAAAGAAAAGAAAAGAAAGGAAATAAAGAAAATGAAAAGAAAAGAAAAGAAAAGGAAAAGGAAAAAGGAAAAAAAATGAAAGGAAATGGAAACCCATTCGGCACCACCGCCTAACTCATTTCAGCCCATTTCTCCATAATTTTCCATCATATTTTTAGAGCATTTCGAGAGAGAGAGTGAAGGAAGAGGAAGAAGAAGCTTGCTGCAGGTTAGAAGTTGAAGAAGGGAGGAAAAAGTTCATGCAAGTGCAACCATGGAAGAATTTGGGTTCAACCTGCCTATCTAGGGTTTTTAAGTCGGTTTGAGCTACACAAGAAGAACTAAGAGGTGAAGTTTGACTTCCTTGAAATTTAATCCATTTTTTAACAAATTTCATGAATGAAGCTTGAGCTAAATCTGATGATAAGTTAATGGTTTTTGAAAAGGAAAACAGAGCATAGAATTTTCGTGCAAATCAGAAGGATCTAGGGTTTTCTCTGGTTTTTCGAACATTTTGGGGTGTACAGATTGAATTAGAAGCTCAATTAGGTATGGTTGAAAATATTATTCAATTTCCTATAACTTATATGAGGAATTCGTGAGCCAAAAACGATTAGAATTAGGTTTAGTTTCAGGAGAAAAGTAGAGGGTAGCAGAGAAGCACGAATCTGTATTTGCTATGTTCGGGGGATTTTTGGATAAATCCGTTGAGAATATCGTTTTTATTCCTTCAGGTAAGTTGTAGAAGATTCCAAAATGAAGAGTTTTATATATAGTACATTAATTTTGGTCAAGTATTGAGGAAGTTATGAGTGTTGGAATTTAGGATATTGAATCTGGAAAATCTGGAAAAAAAAAGGTGTGAAGTAGGATTTTATTTCTATAATTTAGAATTCATGAGCATGGAATGACAAGACGATTTATAGTTCTAATGCTCAATTTTGGGTTGTTTGACAGGCCAAGAGAAAATAGGTTGAGTCTACAAATCAAGAAACTAGTCAAGATTGTGAGTGATAAAACGAATTTCGAAAATGATTTCTAAACTGTAATTTATGCTTAAATGGTTTACATGCTTGAATATGAACTTATGAATGATATATGATTTCTATAAATGGTTTCAAGCATAAGTTTTGAGCTTAGATTTTCTAATGAGGTTTATATACGAGCACGTGATTATTAAATTCCTGAAATGTAGTTGAAACGATATCATTTAAAGTAAAGTATGTATTAGCAAGTACTGTTAAAAGATTTTCAGTTTTTCACGAGCAAGCTGAGTAAGCTTGAATTGTACGAAAGATAAAGATAAGCAGGCATGTTTTAATATTTTCATGTGGTTTTCTGAGACTTTTATTGACTACATGACTGAGATATTGAGCCCGAGGCTATATGGTACCATGTGCACATAGATTATATTCCGTTGTTGACGTTGAGTGTACTCCGTGACAACGATGTTGTCGTGAGTGCTGGGCAGGCCCCACTACGACAAAGACGATGGGAGTGCTGGGCAGGCCCCACTACGACAAAGACGATGGGAGTGCTGGGTGGGCCCCACTACATCGTAGAGCTAGTAAACGTTGGTTGTACTTGGCGTGCCCTACACAGCATTGATTTGTCATGTTAGTTAAAATGTTTTATATACTTGATATGCCTTGCTATATTTTAATGAGGTACTTGCAGAATATTTGAGAAAGCTTTTAGCATTACACGTTTATGTTTAACACTTTGATTGAACAGATTTATACGTTTAAAGGTTTATCACGTGTTCTGATTTGCGGATTTACAGTTTTAAATTAGTCACTCACTAGGCTTCATAGCTCACTCTTTCAAAATGTTTTCCCACTTTTTAGGTAGAGATCGAGCTCCCGGTGCCTGATAACTGCCAAAGTTTGTTTTCTGCTAAAAGCTTCCAGATCAAGCTAATTACGTGGGTAGAGTTGTACATTGTGTTTGTTTGTATTGTAAATGTCTTTGTAAGAACTGGATAGTTTATGGGTGTGTAAGCACTAGATGTCGTGGTTGTGTAAACCCCAGTTGGATATGTTTTTGGTTGTGATGTCTTTATCAGGTTATTTTCCAAACCGAGTTATGTCAGGATTGCGCTTCATGTGTGTCTAAAGGTTTTTAGGGGTTCCGCTGTGTTGTGTTACATGTAAGTATTTTATATCTAAGATTAGTATGTTTATCAGGTTCAACGTTTCAACAGGGTCAACGGGTATCGTTTGGGAGGACGATGTCTGTTGGCTTCACACCATCTCCCTGCTAAACTAGCAGGTAGTTTAGGAAGGGGTATGACAATTTAGTATCAGAGCGATTAGCTCCATGGGAAATGAGATAGAGCAGTTACTGCTTAGAAGAATCTAGGAAGTAAATAGTTAGACGTTGAGTCAGTTTAGATAGAACTAGCATAGTATAGCCCAAGTATGGATAAGAGTGAGTCTAGTCAGGACTAGAATGTGGGTAAAAGTTTAGTATCATGCATCTGAATTAAGTGTCTATAGCATATTTGATGTGTTGATATGTTATAGGAGTCATGTCACCACGTATACCAGCAAACGACGCAGGCAGAATCAGGACGGGACGCAGGATCCTACCCAAGGTCAATCTGAAAGGGGAACCAGTACCCGAGAGTGCAAACTGGAGCAGGAAATGAGCAATTTTTTTAGATCTGCACAGGAGGTAGGTAGGCCAGAGAGAGTAGGGCCTAGTGATCTAGAAAAGATGTATGGAATAGAACGGGTGAAGAAATTAGGAGCCACAGTGTTTAGGGTTCCATAGATCCAGCTGACGCTGAAGTTTGATTAAATATGCTTGAGAAATGCTTCGATGTGATGAGCTGTCCTGAGGAGCGAAAAGTCAGATTGGCCACATTCCTGCTGCAAAAGAAGGCAGAGGGATGGTGGAAATCTATATTAGCTAGGCGCAGTGATGCACGTACGTTAGACTAGCAGACTTTCAGAGGCATATTCGAAGACAAGTATTATCCCAGCACATACTGTGAGGCAAAGAGAGATGAGTTCCTAGGGCTAAAGCAAGGGTCACTTTCAGTGGCCGAGTATGAGAGAAAGTATACCGAGCTTTCATGGTATGCTGATGTGATTATGGCATCTGAGAGTGACAGGTGTCGAAGGTTTGAAAAAGGGCTGCATTTTGGGATACGTACCCCAGTTACAGCTATTGCTAAGTGAACAGATTTTTCCCAGTTAGTAGAGATTGCCCTACGTGTGGAGCAGAGTATAACAGAGGAGAAGTCGACAAAGGAGCCTAGTCATGGGGCTTCAACAGCTAGTGGTTTCTGAGGTCATGAGCAGCAGAGGTTCACACCTGGAGTGAATGTTTCAGGCCGTCAAGACTTTAAGCATCGGTCTGGTGGCCAGTAATCGAGGAAGATGAGTTCAGGTAGTGCCTATCAGAGGCAGAGCCAGAGAGCACCTAGTTAGTCTGCTAGTTCAGTAGCAAGACCGCAGATGGGTCAGGAGTCCGTTGCTAGTAAAACCAGGAGAATCCCATGTGCAAGTTGTGGCAAGAATCATCGGGGTAAGTGTATTGTTGTTGCCGGTGTGTGTTACCAGTATGAACAGACAGGGCATTTCAAGAGAGATTGTCCACAGCTGAGAGCTGTAGTTCAGAGGGACCAGGGCGTTGAGTCCCACACAGTTGAGTAGCTGAGAGTTTCAGCGACTACAGGAGAGGGCACCAGTGGTGCAAAGCAGAAGGGAGTTGTGGGGAGACCTAGGCAGCAAGGAAAAGTCTATGCTATGACTCAACAGGAAGCGGAGGATGCATCAGACGTGATTACTGGTACGGTTTTTATTTGTAATGTACCTGCACATGTTTTATTAGATCCAGGTGCTACGCATTCCTTTGTTTCTAGTATCTTTCTAACTAATCTGAATAGGATGCTAGAGCCTTTATCTAAGTGTTAGTTATATACACTCCAGTTGGTGACGTTTTACTAGTCAATGAAGTGTTGCATGATTGTGAGGTTTTAGTAGAAGGTCTCAGTATGATAGTGGATCTTCTTCCACTAGAGTTGCAGACGTTGGATGTAATTTTGGGAATGGATTTCTTATTCACTCATTATGCTTCTATGGATTACCATAGGAAGGAAGTGACTTTTAGGAAACCAGGTTTGGCTGAAGTGGTTTTCAAGGGTGAGAGGAAGATTATTCCTACGAGTTTGATTTCAACTCTAAAAGCTGAGAGTTGTTGAGAAAGGGTTTCACAGCGTTTCTTGCACACGTAGTAGAGGTGCAGGAAGAAAAGCTGAAACCAGAAGATGTTTCTGTAGTGAACGAATTTCTTGATGTTTTTCCAGCTGATCTATCAGGTTTTCCACCTGATAGAGAGGTGGAGTTCACTATTGAATTGTTACCAGGAACAACACCTATTTAATAGGCGCCATACAGAATGGCTCCGAGCGAGCTTAAGGAGCTGAAGGTGCAGTTACAAGAACTAGTTGACAAGGGATACATCAGGCCTAGTGTATCGCCTTGGAGAGCTCTAGTGTTACATGGTACCCTTAGATTATGCATTGATTACAGGCAGTTAAACAAGGTCACTTGCACGTGTAATACATGTTCCCTCTATTTTTACGTAACAAGTATCCTCTACCACGCATTGATGACTTGTTTGACCAGTTAAGGGGAGCAGCAGTGTCCTCTACCACGCATTGATGATTTAAGGTTAAGATACCACCAGTTAAAGTTAGGGAATCAGATATTCCTAAGACAGCATTCAGAACGAGGTATGGGCACTATGAGTTTTTAGTGATGCCATTCGGTTTAACGAATGCGCCAGCAATTTTCATGGACCTCGTGAACAGGATCTTCCATCAGTACTTAGATCAGTTTGTGATAGTGTTCATCGATGATATACTAGTTTACTCAATTGACAGGAAAGCCCATGAGGAATATCTAAGGATTGTTCTACAGACACTAGTGATAAACAGTTGTACGCTAAGTTCAACAAATGTGAGTTCTGGTTGAAATAGGTAGTATTCTTAGGGCATGTAGTTTCAGCGGACAGAGTTAGTGTTGATCCGCAGAAAGTGGAAGTTGTTGTCAACTGGGAGAGACCAGTTAGTGCAATAGAGGTACGTAGTTTCCTAGGCCTGGCCGGATACTACAGACGTTTTGTTGAGGATTTCTCACGGTTAGCATTACCCTTGACAGCTTTGACAAGGAAGAATGCTAAGTTTGAGTGGTTGGATAAATGCGAACAAAGTTTCCAGGAGCTGAAGAAGAGATTAGTGACAGCACCTATTCTGACACTTCCTGTAATAGGGAAGGAGTATGTGATCTATTGTGATGCTTCGAGGCAAGGATTAGGTTACGTGCTTATACAGGAAGGAAAGGTAATAGCTTATACTTCAAGGTAGTTGAAGAAGCATGAGTGTAATTACCCTACCCAAGATCTTGAGCTAGCAGCAGATGTTTTAGCACTGAAGATCTGGAGACATTATTTATTCAGTGAGAAGTGCCACATTTTCACAAATCATAAGAGCCTGAAGTATATCTTTGATCAGAAAGAGCTAAATCTGAGACAGAGGCGATGGCTAGAACTAATTAAAAACTATGACTGTACCATTGAAATCCATCCGGGTAAGGCTAACATAGTGATAGATGCATTAAGTAGGAAGTCGAGACTTCCGAAGAGTGCCTTGTGTGGTATTCGAGCAACCTTGCTAAGTGAGTTAAAAGGTTTCGGGCGGTTGTGACTGCAGAGAGTTCAGGGGGTTTTTTAGCTCAATTTCAGGTTAGGTCTTCTCTAGTAGCAGAGATTGTGAGAAGATAGCCAGAGGATAGTACCTTACAAAAGATGCTTGCAAAGTCCAAGCAAGGCCCAGAGGCAGAATTTGAGTTGGGAGCAGACGAAGCCATAGTTAAGCAGAGAATACTATGCATTCCGAGTATAGTGAGCTTAAAGGTGCTATACTAGAGGAAGCTCACAGTTCAGCTTACGCTATGCATTCAGGAAGCACCAAGATGTACGGAACTTTGAAGAAAATTTATTGGTGGCCTGGTATGAAGCGAGAGATAGTCGAATATGTTGAGAATGTTTGATCTACCAACAGGTTAAACCAGTGAGACAGAGGCCAGGAGGACTCCTTAATCCACTACCAGTGCCGGAGTGGAAGTGGGAGCATATTACCATGGATTTTCTGTTTGGATTACCTCATACTACTGGTGGACATGATGGTATATGGGTAATAGTAGACAGACTCACCAAGACAATGCAGTTTATACTGATTAAAGCGACGTCTACACTAGATCAGCTAGCTAAGCTATACGTTGATAGGAATATGAGTCAGCATGGAGTGCTAGTGTCCATAGTTTCAGATAGGGATCCGAGTTTACTTCTAAGTTTTTGTCTAGTATGCAGAAAGCAATGAGAACAAAGTTGAAGTTCAGTATAGCGTTTCATCCCCAGACAGATGGTTAGTCAGAGAGGACCATCCAGACCTTAGAAGACATGTTGAGAGCATGTATCCTTCAGTTTAAGGAAAGTTGGGATACCCACTTATCACTTATGGAGTTTGCTTATGATAACAGTTATCAGTCTAGTATCGGCATGGCACCATTCGAGGCTTTGTATGGCAGACCATGCAGAACTCCTGTATGCTGGAATGAAGTGGGAGAGCAAAATCTAGTTGGTCCTGAGTTAGTACAAGTTACGTCAGACAATATTAAGTTGATTAGAGAGAACCTGAAGATAGCTTAAAATCGACCAAAGAGCTATGCAAATAAGCGACGAAGAGACTTAGAATTCTAGGTTGGAGATCAAGTTTTCTTAAAGTTATCTTCGTGGAGAGTGTTCTTCGCTTTGGGAGGAAAGGTAAGCTGAGCCCTAGATATATTGGTCCTTATCAGATGACAAAACGAGTTGGACCAGCAGCCTATAGACTTGAGTTGCCAGCAGAACTTGCTCGAATACATGATGTTTTCCATGTGTCCATGTTGAGGAAATATATTCCAGATCCGTCGTATGTGTTGCAAGCACAACCGGTTGAGCTGAAAGAAGACTTGAGTTATAAAGAGGAAGCAGTTTAGATCCTCGACAGAAAGGAGCAAGTTTTGAGGAAAAAAACGATCCCACTCGTGAAGGTGCTTTGGAGACATCACAGAGTGAATGAGGCAACCTGGGAGTCAGAAGACCAGATGAGAAGGAGTTATCCGACACTCTTCACCTAAGGACTTCTAAATTTCAAGGACGAAATTTCATAAGGGGGACGTAAGTTGTAAACCCGAGACTTTCCTTGGATTATTTGCTCTTGTCACATATTGTAGGATGTTGGATTTAAGTTATTGTTGTTCCATTGTTGAAGAAAAATGGCAAAGCTTTTGGTTGAAGTTGTCTTTGATAATTTTGGAATTTATTAATGAAGAAAAGAAAAGAAAGGAAATAAAGAAAATGAAAAGAAAAGGAAAGGAAAGGAAAAGGAAAAAGGAAAAAAAATGAAAGGAAATGGAAACCCATTCGGTACCACCACCTAACTCATTTTAGCCCATATCTCCATCATTTCCCATCATGTTTTTAGAGCATTTTGAGAGAGATAGTGGAGGAACAGGAAGAAGAAGCTTGCTGCAGGTTGAAGGTTGAAGAAGGGAGGAAAAAGTTCATGCAAGTGAAACCATGGAAGAATCTGGGTTCAACCTGCCTATCTCTGGTTTTTAAGTCCGTTTGAGCTATATAAGAAGAATTAAGAGGTGAGGCCTGACTTCCTTGAAATTTAATCCATTTTCTAACAAATTTCATGAAGGAAGCTTGAGCTAAATCTGATGATAAGTTAATGGTTTTTGAAAAGGAAAATAGAGCATAGAATTTTCGTGCAAATCAGAAGAATCTAGGGTTTTCTCTGGTTATTCGAACATTCTAGGGTGTACAGGTTAAATTAGAAGCTTAATTGTGTATGGTTGGAAATCTTATTCAATTTACTATAACTTACATGAAGAATTCATGAGCTAAAAACGACTAGAAGTAGGTTTAATTTCAGGAGAAAGGTAAAGGGTAGCAGAGAAGCACGAATCTGTATTTACTATATTCGGGGGATTTCTAGATAAATCCGTTAGGAATCTAGTTTTTGTTCCTTCTGATAAGTTGTAGAAGGTTCCAAAATGAAGAGTTTTATTTATAGTACATTAATTTTGGTCAAGTATTGAAGAAGTTATGAGTGTTGGAATTTAGGATATTGAATCTAGAAAATCTGGAAAAAAAAAAGGTGTGAATTATGATTTTATTTCTATAATTTAGAATTCATGAGCATGGAATGACAAGACGATTTATAGTTCTGATGCTCGGTTTTGGTTTGTTTGACAGGCTAAGAAGTAATAGGCTGAGTCTACAGACTAGGAAACTAGCCAAGACTGTGAGTGACAAAACGAATTTCGAAAATGATTTCTAAACTGTAATTTATGCTTAAATGGTTTACATGCTTGAATATGAACTTATGAATGATACACGATTTCTATGAATGGTTTCAAGCATAAGTTTTGAGCTTAGATTTTCTAATGAGGTTTATATACGAGCAAGTGATTATTGAATTCCTGAAAAGTAGTTGAAACGATATCATTTAAAGTAAAGTATCTATTAGCGAGTACTATTAAAAGATTTTCAGTTTTTCACGAGCAAGCTGAGTAAGTTTGAGTTGTACGAAAGATAAAGATAAGCAAGCATGTTTTAATATTTTCATGTGGTTTTCTGAGACTTTTATTGACTACATGACTGAGATATTGAGCCCGAGGCTATATGGTACCGTGTGCACACAGATTATATTCCGTTGTTGATGTTGAGTGTACTCCGTGACAACGATGCTCGAAGGTTGAGGACGCTAAGTTGGTGGAAGCTCTATTGTATTTGGTGGAGACTGGTTGAAGGTCCAACAATGGGACGTTTCGACCAGGATACTTATAACACTTGGAGCGAATTCTGCATGAGAAAGTGCCCGGGTGTGCACTGAATCAGAACACTATTGAGTGTAAGGTAAGGAGTCTGAAGAAACAATACAATGCAATATCAGAGATGTTAAGTCAGTCGGGGTTCGGCTGGAACGAGGAGTTCAAATGTGACCAGGTTGAGAGGGAGATTTTCGATCTTTGGGTTCAGGTAAGATTCTAGAAAAAAAAATGTACGGGTACGTGTTATAATATAAATATTAATAATGTGTATGTGTATCAATGCAGAGTCATCCTAATGCGAAGGGGATGTGGAACAAGTCATTCCTACATTACGATGACCTCTCCACCGTATTTGGGAAAGAGAGAGCAGTAGGGCAATCAAGTAAGGACCCATACGTGATGGCGACGAATGGATTCAGAGAGTTTGAAGATGAGATTCGACTTGGATCACAGGTCTGTCACACACCTGAGGTTCGCCAGACAGAATCACCATTAAATCAAGATGAAATAGATGAAGAGCTAGTAGAGCAATCTACAAGTAGAGCGAGTGTACCTGCCGAGTCATCTAAAGGCAGTAAGAGGAAGAGGCCATCATTCTAAGCTAAAATGATCGACATCATGAGATCGACTATTGAAATGCAGAGCGCACACATGGGTAGACTTGCATCGTGGCAAAAGGAGAAGTATGAGCTGGAGTTCGGGTGTCGAAAGGAAGTAGTAAATGCCATATACAACATTGATGGCCTGGATGAGGATGATCAGGTCACCCTTATTAACCTCCTTGTCACAGACATTCAGATGACAGATTGCTTACTTGCAGTACCAGAACACGCACGGAAGAGGTACTGCCTCCGTCTACTAGGAAGAAACATGTAGACTGACCACACCCCTATATTTTGTTTATAGTTCTTTTGGATAACAGCAAATGGACTGTCATGTCGAAAAGAATGATAACTTTTGCATACGTTATGACATGTATTTTTTGTGTTTGTATTATGACACAGATATTATAAGTATCGAAAAGAACATATATTTTGTGATTTTTTTTTTTGGAAATGGCCACATGTTCGGTCGGTTCATATGATTTTTGTGATCTTATGAAAAATGTTACTGTACTACATCACATTCTCACCATCATAATCAAATGAAAGGTGATTATCCTATGTACAATTTCAATTCCAAATATACTATCCATATTATATAAAAATAAACTGTATGATATGTGAAGTAATAAAGTTAAGTTAGCAAGATTCAATATATATACATACAATATACCAATTAGTAATTGGGATAATAATCTTCAATATATATACAAACATTCAATATATATACATACAATATACAATATATCAATTAATTGAGTAGTAATATGAAATATATTTTGTTGGTATGTTTTACCGATTGAAGAGAATTAGAATTATTACAGTTTTTGAAAAGAATATATGAAAAATAATCTATTATGTTCTACAAATTGAGAAAAAAAATTGAGATTGTCCAGTTTATGTCATAAATGATTTGAGAAAATACGTGTATATTTGAAAATTAATCAATAATAGGAAAACATAAAACTAAAAAATAAAAGAATAAAATAAAAAACAAACAGAAAAAAATAGAACTAATGTCATTTACAAAAAATTGCATCAAATTCCCAACTCAACTCAATTCAACTCTGTACAACAAATACAGATAATAATTATCAACTCAACTCAACTCTGCAAACAAACACAGACAATTTAACTCTCCAGATAATAATTACCTAATTTAACTCTCCAGATAATAATTACCAACTCAACTCAATTCAACTCTCTACTTTTATCACACACCAAACACACCTTTATTGTTTTCCATTTCTGTTAGTATTTGTCTTTGAGATCATATTCAAAAGTATCCTTGTGGAGTGATGCACAAATTTTTTATTCGGAAGCAACAATAAACTTATATTATTCTTGAAAATACCAATGACATTGAAAAGGAATAACTTTTATAATGTAACTAGATTGATTTTTCACTGGTTTTTGTTTCGAAGAAAAATAAGAACGAAATTTAAACTTGTGTAGAGCAGATAATTAGTACTGATAGCTGTCTTCTGGAGACAGAATTAAAACTGTAGAGTGGTGAGGCTTCACTCTCCAATTCTCCATACCCAAATATTTATGTTATTTAAACTTCGTAACTAATGTTTATTACTTAATTATTTAAATATTTTTTATGTAATATTTATATCATTCATTCTTATCATCAAATCACATTTCCAAGAAGTGTGATTCTCTATAGTTTCCTATCTTTATACAGTGAACCTAAACAATGATATGACATGTATAGTGTAGTTAATTTGATGCGACGTGACAGATAAATAGTTGAAGGAAGTAGATAACTCAACAAATAAAATTGCAAGATATATTCTCTCTCTCTCTCTCTTGTTTTTTTCATTTTTTCTTTTTGTTTGTTTATTTATTTATTTTTTTTAAGAAACATCATCAAATAATTAAAAATCTGCCATTGCATGTCTCCACTACTAACTATATATGAAGAGTATTGGACATATTTAAATCTAAAAACCAACAAGAAAATTTTGGTTCCCAATGTTTAGACACCGAATCGAAAGAGTACCATACGCTTTAGAGATGTTCAATGTTTTCATAAAAATAGATCATGTGGGATTCAACCCCGAACGATACGAGAATTTTTCGATTTGATAGAAAATAGGGAAAGGAGTGAGAGAAAAATTTTCGTAAGCTAAACAGAGATGGAGACGAAGAATGTATTCTCCTCCCTACCCTAGTTAACCTCTATTTATTTATTTAATATAATTATTTAATATTATGTTGTTATTATTATTAGATAAATATTACACTTAAATTTTAAATTTGATTGTTTATTGATCAAGATAATGAATATGTTTAAATTGAATATTTAAATTCAGATTGTATGTGTGAATAATTTGAATTATATTTATTTGTTTCTTAGGTAAAAATTGAATAATTTATCTTTAAATTTAAATTGTCATGTAAAACTAACCATAATAAATAATTTGGTGATAGAGTTAATTATTTAATTAAAATTTGGTCACATTAGTGATTTAAATTAATTATTTTTTAAAAAATATTAATTGAAAAAAATTCCCGCAGACCCGATCCTTGTGAATTCTCCACAAGAAATCTCCACCCTGATCCTTGTAAAAATTTTACCGGAATGGAGAATGAAATGGGGAACAGGGATAAGGAAGAAAAATGGCATCCTAACCCCACTCCGTCCCATAGACATCTTTAATTAACCGTTGAAAAGCTAGAAGATTACGATTGCAACCCTCAAATGAGAAAGAATCTTGACCCTTATGAAAGATTAAGTGATGGGCAACATCAATAAGAATGCCTAGTTCATAAAAATCAATCTCCCAATTGTAGATATTAGTCTCCACCTGAATATGATAGAGGCTATTGTCTGGAAGAGCTTGAAGTAACTTATCTAATATATTTTGACAAATGGACCCTTACTCTATGTAGGAGATCACGTAGAAGAGAAGATAAAGGGTTAAATGACAAATTTGAGCAAAGTTTCAATTTGATCTCCTTAGTTTTAAAATTCTCACAATTTGATCTTTTATGACATAGACTTGGTTTCAATTTCATCTAATATGATTTGTTTTAATTTAGCTTCTATAGTTTCAAAACTTTCAATTTCATCTATCTAATATTAATTAAACTTTACAACTCGTCCTTGTCATTATCATATATTGAGAATTTGGGCCCATTTGAATATCTTAAAAACAGACTTTCTTATTTTTATTTTTGAATATCTAAAAAAACAGTCTTTCTTATTTTTATTTTTCTATCTTTTAGTTAAGAAAAAATTTTACAAATAGAAAAATATCAAATTGTTTATAAAAAATAGCAATAAAAAAAATATACCGAAAGATTTCTATCATCGTCTATCACATATTATCAATGATAAACTTCTATCAGTTTCTATCACTAATAGATGCCGATAAACTTCTATTAACTTGTATAAAAAAATTAAATTTTGTTATTTTATATAAATAATATTTTTTATTTTTTTTATTTTTAAAAATCTCCCAATCTTCCACACATTTCTCTCTCTCTCTCTTTTATTTTTTTATTTTTTAGGGTTGACATAGCTCACATATCTGAACATGGTCAGCATCCATTTTGTACATAAACCGACAAACAGTTGACTTAAATTTACAAATATTTTAGATACAAACTTGGCGTGGGGAGCAAGTGCTAATGCAGAGCTGAAAAATTCACTCCCCATTTTCCTATAACTCGGTTGAAAGATGATTCCATATAATCCGATCAAAGCTACCATCTTCTCCCAATCACAGCACCAATTTGAAACACCCATTGTTTTGATTTTGAGGTATCAAACGCCTTCTCACTTTTTCTTGCTCTGTTTTTCTTCTGTAATTTGAATTTTCGTTAGTTATGAAGCTTTGACATTGCAACGGTAATGTGAATTCGTTTTAATTTACACCCAAAACAACAAGAGTCCGATGCTTAAGTTTTGAACTGGGTGCACTTTCTTTCAGTGTATTTGAATGGTTTTCATTTAGTTCGAAGTTTGTTTCTGCATTAGGAAAGGAAAAGCGCCATGGAAGAAGGTGAATTCAATTCTAGAGAGAAGAATATGGTGGGGGAAGGATCAGAAGTAGCTGGTGATGAGGAGATAATAGATTGTTCTGATGATGAACATCAAATGTTCGATGAAATGCCTGTTCGAGTTCGACATTTTTATTTTGTCAAGGTTTTGCCACTTGAGAACCCAAATTTAGATGCCATGATCAAGAAGGCTGAAGAGATGATAGACAAAATGAATCGAGACCAAGTTCTGCTGGCCCCGAAGATAAGGGAAAAGATGGTATGTGAAAAGAAACCATGTTCTTTCTCTTTAGAACATGTTATTCAACTCTCCTGGTTTGGCACTAGCACATGTGAGCCTTCAATCATGAAGGATTGGAATTTTTCAGTCAATGGACAAATCAGTTTTCATATATGAACTAACAGTGATATACGACACATTGAATGTAGTGAGTTTTGTTTGTAGATGGATCGTGACACGTTGCGCTCAAAATTGAGCTGGGTGAAGAACTATGATTATTATGGACTCACCCTGAAATGGCAAAAAGAGAGATTGGACATCCTGCATCTATCACTAGACAAACTAACTTTCGCAAACAACGCATATAAAGGGAAGCCGGTTAACTCGTGCTTGTCGTCAGGGGAAGTTGATAAGCAAGTATGGTCAATTGAACTCTTTCTTGTGCATTTCTGCGACACTCGATCTTCTTTGTCTGATGTAGTCTATTTATAATCATGTGAGCAGAAACTGTCTTTCTTGATGCTTCATGGCTGTAAAAACATGGCTGATGAGAGAAAGCTATTAAGGGAAGTCAATGCATGCCAAGGGAAGGATGGTGGCATGACATTGGAAGAACTCCATGCTCCTGTAATATTCAACCTTGAGCATTAATAGAATATTCAATTCTACTTCTTGCTTTTAATCTTTAGTACTTGATGAATTATCACCTCTCTTAAGTTTCTGGGTTCTCATGAATAGATTCAGCGCTTGCGACAACAATTGTCCATTAAATACGTGGGGCGTACAGAAACCGATGAAGATGCTCGTAAACAAGCCATTCTCAAAGACATAAAACAACATGAAGTTAATAGGGAGAAAGCCATTGCTAATGCTGTAGTGAAAGGAAAATTGTGGAACTCTCTAGTCTCAAAAGAGTCCCTTAAAGAAGAAGTAAGAGCAAAAAATAAAATATAGGAGCTTTTTTCATTGTGTATAGATTATAACTAAAAAGTTTGCGATGTTGAACGTTGCAGATACTCAAAAACAGTTCATACGAACTAAGGGAAAGACAGAGAAAAGTAAATGCCGAAATTAGGAAGGTAAATGTAGAACTTGAGAAGGTAGAAAAAGATATACGTTCTCTACAAAAGCTCTTCACAGATGCAAATCGCAAAAAAGATGGAGCATACAACACCATTCTTAGACTGAAGAAGCAGTATGGGGAGGAGGTACATATCATAATTGTACACTTAGGAACTCTAACTTTGAACTCAAATCATGCTACATCAAGTTTAGAAGTCTGGATTTGTACCTTGTTTGCTGAATATATCCGTAAATGAGAAAATTTTAATCGAAAAAGCCAAATATACATATGTTGGGTAATTTATAAGTTATATCTATGTTATAAGTGAAAATTCTGCCTTATTTTCGATGTTAGTCATTGATCTAGATCATCATATCTTGAATTGCATAGTTATTTTCTGATTTCTCATGTTGTGAGTCCAGTTGAACTAATGTATTTTAATGTTTAATGGTATTTTACATGTAAAGAATGCTTCCTACTACCAATACCGTTCCCTCATGAAGAAAGTCGAATCACTTGCTCAGAAGAAAGACATTGCAGCAATTCAAGAATTATCTCAAATACAGGTTGATCCAATACCCCTTGTTTATTGTGTGTTGTGAGGGGACAAAGAAACACAAATTTTGCATCTAAATCGCACGTGCTAAAGCATGACACAGGGTCGAACTCTCCATGATATTCATAGTCGTACTAGCTATGGCTTCCCTTGTTCATAGACAGTTTTGGGATTTTTAGAACTTATGAAAGCTGATTTTTCCATTACGAACAGGTTGAACAGTTTATGAAGCAGTGGAATGATAACCTGGATTTCAGAAACGATTACAAAAAGAGAGTCGTCCCGTCCTTAAAAAACCAACATCTTGGTTTCGATGGGAGGATGATCACCAACCAGAAGCCAGCAGTTGAGGACACTCGAAAAGTTATTAAACCAGAGGCACTTTCTAAATCTAGATTGAAATGGTTGATGAAAGATCTTGAGGATCCCTCAGAACTTCTTTCTTGATGAAACTAATGCAATAAATGTTTGTTCCCTTCCCTTTGCACATATGCTTGAAGTTTCAGCTTTCATCCATTTGTTGCTTAAAATCTCCATTTCTGTAAGTATTTTTCTGTTCGATCATGTTCAAAAGTGTTCTTATTGGAGTGGGTTATAGAGCTCATAGTATCTTTCTTTGAGGTCATTGTCCCTTGGTTTGGAAAGGCATTAATTCAAATGAAAAACCAACCAATGTCAACCTAAAGAATATCCGTCGGGTATGACATCAATATTGGGGTTTGATTTATAACTTTGTCATCTCGTATTGATACTCTACACATATATACTCACACATATATACTCACATATATATTAACTAATATGAAGATAAATAAAGGTAATTGCAAATATAGCAATTAAGTCCTTGAATCTATTAGGGATATACTATATCGTTAATAGGAGTTTATCAACGTACTACAAGAATTATGGGCTTTAATGTTGATGTCAGTTGATAACCAACATTAAAGATAGTGTTATTAAAGTCGTTTAATGTCGGTTGTCTTTAATGACGGTTTTAAACCGACATTGAAGAGGGTGTACAATGTCGATTGTCAACCGACATTAAAGCCTTTTAATGTCAGTTTTAAACCGACATTAAAGCTCATAATTATTGTCCTTTTTTTCAATTATTGTCCTTTTTTGTCAATACCATATCCGTTTTTTTCAATTATTGTCTATGTATTCGATATAATTATTGTCCAAACCATTTTTAATGTCGGTCACAAAGTTAAAAACAACATGTCCCTAAAACCAAGGCAATCAATTTGTACATGCACAAAATAAATTCTTAATTGCTTTCACAAATCCATAATAATAAGTTACAAAAGAGGAATTCGAAATGATGATTTAACTCTAAAACCAAGGTAATCAACAAATTACCAAAACTCATAAGCATTATATAGCAAAATTAAAACTTTGATCCAAACAAGAGCGAGAACTTGCTTTTTAAACTATAAAATACAAACTATGCACACAATTGTTGTCATTATATAGTGTTTTCCAAATAGTCTTTCAATTGCTCTTTCATTATGTTTTCTCCACCATCCACCACAAATTTGATCCAAATCGAAAGCATGACTTCTTGCAAGCAGAGAAAAATGGGCAAGCAACATATAATAAAACTTATAAAAACATATTAAAGAATGTTGCACATCAGAAAAATATATCATCTGTTCTTCAATGTTGTACATCTTCACAAACTTAATATACAATTCCAACCTTTCAAAGTTTATATAATAGAAGTTGCTCATAACAAAAAATATACACTAATTATTTTCCCTTAGCTAGAGTTGAGCTGAAACCAATAATCCAAAAATTACTTAAACTAAGGTTATTTTCCCTTTGCATTATGTTCATAGCCCACCCCAACTAATCCCAAAGTCCTTGAAGGGTATCTCCAAATGTCTCAAACTCTTTCCACCTTGGAAAACTCTTGAGGTGCTTAAGATTATACCAAATCCAAGACAGAACAAATTTTAAACATGGAATTTACAGCAATTGAGCTTTCTTACCTCAGGACACCTTCTACACATTCATCAATAAAAGTGAAAGATCTTGTTTGAAAACCATCTCCCTACATCTCAAACTTGTCTACAGAAGTGAGGGCCTTTCTTGCATTTGGATCTACCTTTCCATGTTCCAAATGGACCATAAATATTGTGGAACCTCCCAATTCGGCATTTTATACCGAAATCCTTAGTATAATGTTTGCACAACTCCTCTGTAGCAAGCTTCTCCAAACCATAAGCATCTTGGGGCTACGAAACAAATGTCAACACAGATTTAATAAGCACATATCTAATAGTTATTTCGCTTCCAAATCATTAACACATAAGTAAATATGAACCTCAGCAGGCCAAGCACCTGACTCTTTCAAGCTCAGATTAGTTTTCAATTGTTTAAATTCAGGGTAGATGCAAGCACTAGAAGCATAGAAAAACCTGCACTCACATGATAGAAGATCAAATTATCTGTTGGGTACTTCTTTTCTCATTGGTAGGGACAAAATCAACAACAAATGAGGGAATAATCTCATATTAAAAAGATTTACAATAAAAAATATTCCCCTTTAAAAAATTTCCAGCTCATCCTGACCCCACCCCCCACCGACAAGCCATAACTCTAAAGCATAAAAACATTGACCAACCAACCTTGTACAATTAAAGATTCAAAGCATGCCTAAACACCATGAATTGAGAAAATTTTCCTTGAAAACTAACCTCTTCACTCCATTGATTTTTGTAGCTTCAAGCATATTGAAGCTAATCATGGTGTTATTATACATAATAACAGTGATTGGACTGGATGAAGCCCATACCACCCATATCAGTAGCCAGATTGAAGACATGGTCAATTTTCTCAGTCACCTTCATGCAATTATCCATAACTCTGAGATCAACAAGATGGAATTCATGGCAGAACATATCCTCTGTCATGTGTTCATTCTTCTTCCAGTCTGAAGCAATGATGTAATGTCCTTCGCTCTTCAAACGCCTAGCAATGTGCAAAATCTTCACAACTTAATATGCAAAATACACACACAATCAGTACAAAGCCATAATGGTCAAAATCTAATGCACAACAAAAAAGAATTCCAAAGTTTATATCAAAATTAAATAAGATTGACCAATGGATCAAATAAGCAGAAACAAGTAAACAAGCTTTCAGAATCACAAAGTCACCACGAAACTATAAACATGTCACACTCACAAACTATACATCCAAGTGTCTAAGAAAGAAGCCAAAACAAATAATATAGCCTCAAAACTTACAAATAAGTAACATATCATATTTATCTTAACTACCTCATCATTGAAAGTAGTACAACTATAAATATTACATTTTATAAACATGGGGTAGGAACTCATACCTTGTCTTTTATCCAACCTTTCAAATTAAATAATGCTCTTTGACCTTTTTACATTACCAATGTGACTGAGGCTTAAAACATGTTATGTTTAATTCTTAAGTTGATAAAAAAAACAAACCTTCATAATCACAAAGTTACCATGAAACTAACTTGTCACACCGACAAACCATATATCTAATTGTCTATGACACTTTAACATCTGGGTTGTAGGGTAATACTCCTATTCCAAACACTAACCATCATAAGTTGAGTAGTACTTGCAAGCAACAAGAATCGATACCTAATGGGAAAAAGACCTCTACACATGGAAGAAAGATTGATATCATGGTTATGAACAAAAAAGTTCTCAACTTTGAAACTTTCACATTTACATTTGTAAAATCCACCCAACGCCAGTCATTTCATGATATCATCCAAATTCTTGAAGAGCTTCATTTACCATTTTATTACAAAATTGGACCAGTTAAAAGAATTTCCTCAGCCAGTTTACTGTCCCTCTCTACTTGGTAAGTATAGATCCCTTCAAATTCTTCTTAAACAGAACCCCTAGCTTCAGCAGTGTCTGGTTATAGACATCTTTGTCTGACCATGTTGTTCAAAGGATCACAAACAAAAAAGATTTAAGACAAAGGATTGAAAGTGAAAATGTGATCAGAATTTATATTCAACTGACCGTGTTTATTGGGAATATGCATAAATGGTACATTCAAGGCAAAATTCTTGTAGTGAATGTGTTGGATCTAGAGTTCCCCAAGAAAAAGCATAAAGAGGTTGCGATACCAAATCTTTACTTCTTTGTTGCACCTGCAAAACAAGAAAACTCAATAGTTGAATAAATGAAAGAATCTTCTTTTTTATGATCTTGAAGAAGAGAAGCTTGGTTACCTACATATGAGCTATAAAGATGATGGAAAATTTTTGGCAGCATAATGATGCTACCGCAACAAAACAAAAAATTTACATTGAACCTGTTCAAAGAAACACATTCTCAATAATATTCCACAACCACTTGTTCTCAACAGAACTATCAGAATTCCTAAAAAATGAATACTCAAGAACACATACATCAATAAGCAAATTTAGCTCACAATGTACTTCAAATCTCGAAAGTTGTCACAAAAGGAACAATGATTTACAAAAACTCTCCTTGTAGGTTTCTTCAGATAGTCAAACATAAACAACAATGATTTACAAAAACTTATATCTGATTACTCACTTGACTATAAATCTTAAAAGATGTCACATGGGCATTCGATCTTATACCTCTAGATTCATGGACTTGGTTCTTATCAATGAAAAGAAAAGCCAAAAAACAAAAACTCAACAAAGTTCAAAATTTCATCAATCCAAACAAATATCACAATAAATCGTGTCCTTAGAGTTAGACTTTTTCTATAAATACTTCATAATGATATAGAAGCCCACGAAACTAGCGAGATTAACGATGTATAACATTCAAGA
Source organism: Benincasa hispida (assembly GCF_009727055.1). Taxonomy (NCBI): domain Eukaryota; kingdom Viridiplantae; phylum Streptophyta; class Magnoliopsida; order Cucurbitales; family Cucurbitaceae; genus Benincasa; species Benincasa hispida. Next base: position 76,697,004 of record NC_052360.1, on the reverse strand, counting down.
AAAATGATAATTCAATAAACACATTCAAAATTTTGACTGAGTTCAAAATGAAGAAAACAAAAACACAAAGTTTGATAACATTAATCAAAACTAATTTGGAAACAAAATCATAAACTAAAAGTTACCCAATAACCTAAGCCAACTTTACTAAAGTAACTGGGATGGTATTTCATCTTTCATCTTTTTTCTTTTCTTTTTCTTTCCTTCTTCTCTACTACTACCATTTTTCTTTTCTTTTTTTTTTTTTATGCAACAGACGAGATCCACCCACAAATGATGGTAGTATGACACGATGGAGATCCACGACAGAGGTGGGTCGCGGTAACTAGTAAAGAACAGACCTAGTGGCGCACACGGCAGAGACGCACATGACGATGTGTGGCTGTGGCACATGTGGCAGAATGAGCAGTAGATCCGGGCGACTGATTAGACGTGGGCAACTAGATGCGACAGTGCAGGTTGCACGACGAATAGACCTGCACGGAGGCCAGATCTGCACCACAACAGACTCTTCACCCACGATCAACGAACGAATGGCAAGGGTTTGAAAGAGAGAAGTGAGAAAGAAGAGGATCTAAAGAGGGAAGTGTGAGAATGAGAGAAAAAAGAAAATAGGGGGAGAGTAAAAGGGAAATGAAAAAAATGGGGGGAAAATAGAAAGTGAGAGGATAAATTAAGCGGGTCTTTAATGTTGGTTTAAAACCGACATTAAAGGTACCCCTCAATGTTGGTTTAAAACTGACATTAAAGATCCACTTTTTTTTTTTTAAAAAAAAAAACAAAACCGAAATTATACATCCGATTTCATTTTCTCCAACCGACGTTAAAGCCGAAAATTCTTGTAGTGACGAGAGAGTCTATCAATGTTAGAGTCTACCATTGATAGATTTTGTTGTACTAGCAATTTAGTAATTACGATAGGTAACAATTTTAGGGCTAATACTTAGGTGTATAGCAACATTTTTACAAAATTACAAATATAGAAAAATCTATCAATGACCTATCAGTGATAGTATCAATCACTAATAGACTCCAAAAGTTTGATCTAAATTTTATTATAATGTATTGTGTTATATCTACTAATATTTTGGATTTAATTGCTATATTTGCCACGATCACGATCCAAATTAGAGTTGGAATATGTGTATAAAAATCTCTACATATAAACCCACATGCGATTGACTTTGATTTATATACAAACTTTTGCGTGGGAGAACTTGGTGTACAGCAAACGAATTCACTTTATATTCTGATATGAACAAATCAAATGATGGTTCAATATATTCCCAGTAAAGCTACTATCTTCTCTCGTTCACAACACCAATTTAAACTACCTACCGTTCTGATTTTCAAAAGAAAATTTCACAAAATAACCCAGAAACCAAAAACTTTTCAATAGATGACCTTTTCTAAAAACTTATCTATATCTGATCTTTTTGTCATGTGAAATACAATTCTTACCCCCACTTTTAATACAACTCAAGCGGTGCCTAAATAGCTGGAAAATTAAGGGATCGTTTCACATTCCTTTCATACTCTCGATTTTTTGCTCTTAGTTTTCTCTAGACTCTCATTTAACTTCGACATCATCTTTGATTAGTTTTTCATTGCTCGTCGGTCGGTTTCTACACAGTTTCCATCATCGTTCTCATGATGTGAAAGATATTTTACACGTTTCCTTCAATGCATGTTGATTTTTCCATTCAGCAGTATCAAAATGGTTAGTTTAACAAAATTGATCGGCCAATGTAGGTTAAATGATCATCCAACTTAGGTTATACAATCTCCCAACATAGGGTAAACGATCTCCCAACTTAGGCTTAGACGATCGCCCAACTTAGGCTTAGACGATCGCCCAACTTAAGCTTAAACGATCGCCCAATTTAGACTTAAACGTGCCTGACTTAGGTTAAACAATCGTTTAGGATTTAATAAGCGATCGTTTAGGTTTTATTAAACGATCTTCCACTTATTATCATAATGCATATGTTTGTTACAGTTTACTTTGATGATCATCCCTATTGATAAATATTTTCCTGCTACCGTCTCTTGCATGGTCCACAAAATGAATGACCTAATTAAGAAGAAACTTACCACAAAGCAGATGTTGATGTTTAGGAAAACCTGCTTTGGTCCATTGTTAGATATGGAACTTGTGTTTAATGGACAGTTGTTCCACCATTTTCTGTTAAGGGAGGTTAGTGATGAGAACCCGAATGTTATAAGCTTCAACATACTGGGAAGAAAGTTACATTCACCCAAGATGATTTTAATCTGATAACTGGGTCATGGCCGATCAAGGAAACAATTGAAAGAGATACAAGTGGTGAGAGACTACAAAATCTATTGCTCGGACCGAAGGACCCAAATGAGAAGAAGGAAAAACTTTGTAAGGATGTTTAGATCGCATTTGAAAAATTCAGATTTACAAGTGATGAAAATGTTGTTGGGGTTGATGCCCTAAATCTCATGGGTCATGTAGTTTGTAATCGTAATGTATAAAAAATTTATTTATCTAACAAAATAAGAGGTATTTTATTTGACATTTAGTAGCATTAACCCACAAAACCAATAAACTAAGATCTAAAGTTATCTTTTGTAACTTAAACATGTATGTGGGGACATACATGTTAGTGTTGACAATCAACAAGCAGAAGCAATTAGGATCTTAAGCACTCTAACTACATTGATTTTAGCAATCAAGCATGCATGGTCATAAACATAGAAGTGCAGTTTCTAAAATTCACCTTTGAAGATTCCTCCAAATTAGCAACGATTCCAGCTTCAATCTCTTCTCCTTTGGCTTCAAGACTACTACTTGTCCCTACTATCCTCTTGGCCCTTAGATGATTGTGGGATCCAAAATGAGAATGATTTTAGGGAACATGGGAGAAAAACTGTTTTTTGTGTCAAAGAGAAGAACTCTTTCTTCATAAAATTTCTCTTGCATGAACCTCTCTTTTGCTCTATGAAGCCAGGTTGTGTTCTCCTTTCAAAAGATTGCATTCTTAGTTTGACACCAAATACTTTAATAGACAATGGAATTGGGAGGTGGAAGAGGAAGTGGGAGAAGTGGGAAAAGCCCAATTCCTTCCTTTTTTTTAATTCTAAAAAATTATTTTCTTTAAAATCAATTTGATTTAAAAGTAATCAAATTCCTTTAAATTAATTTCACATAAACTTAATTCAAATAATTAATTAAAATAATTTAATATCAAATATTAAATTATTAAACCACCAATTCCTTAATCACGAATCACTATTCATGTGTTTATCATATTTAAATATCTTTTAGTACTCCAATTTCGTTTAGTTTGATAATTTAAACGTTTAATTATATCACATATAATTAATAATTCCCTTAAATTGATTTGAACATTTCAAATACTCTCATTATGCTATTCTAAAGTTTAGTCCATTTACGAGCTAGTAGGGGAACCTAATAGACCTATTGAACATGAGCGCCAACAGTCCGAGATTAATTTGCTAAACTATTTTCACCGAGTTAACCAACATTCGTTAACTACTAGGTCACTCCTCTAAATCCCAATAGTTGCACTCTCCTTACTGTAGATATATTTTTGTTCATTTGCTTTAACCATGATCAATTAGTCGATCCTTCACAGTTTTTTTGTATTAATGGTCGACCACCAGATTCACCGTCACCCATGAACCTGCACCTACGCAAATAAAATTTATATGCACCGAACTAACCCCTTATACTAACTAGTAGTACAAGCAGCAAGTTTAGGATCGAACCACAGAGAGCCAATTTGGATTCCTTAAAAGTGGAACTTGTAGAATGTAACCAAAGGAGGGGGGTTTTGTGAAGAGTTGTGAAATAAAATTGCGTAAAACGAAAAGTGCGCAATGCAAACGAATATATAAATAATCAATCGAACAAAATACTTAGCTTGGGTATTTATAGTTTGATTCATTCCTCATCAATTCTATCATAAACTATTCAAAAGATGTGCGAGAACATTTGAATTAAAACTTAGCCTACTTGATTAGAATCCTAACCAGTAGTTCACAAAATCAAGTTAATTAACAGAAAAGTGAGAATCCTCAACTAATTAATCAATCAACAGGCATTAAGATTTAAGGTAAAGCTAAGCCAATTAATCAATTTCCATCGTCTAACCAATTAATTGAGCGAGATTTATCTAAGTTAGAAAGTAAATGCTTGGTAAATAGAATCTCAATTTAACACAACAAACTAACTTAACTCATGTTTCTAGGTGACGACCACCTAACGATTACAAATTAGGGTCAATCAAAGCAATCAATTAAACATGCATAGCTAATTTGTCAGATTATCCCATACACGAAAATTGAAGAATATGCTCAAGATAAATTCTCATAAATTCATAATAAACTCGTAGAATTACAATACAAGTCTCAAGAATCGAATTGGAACGAAATTAAACTAACTAACCTAAGCTAAGTTCTTACCCTTTAGCCACGAAACATGTTCGAAATCAATACAATTGGCAAAGGGGAGTAATTTTGTACAAAATTTTGGTATAAAAGGGAGTTAAAATGAGGTTGGAACAGAGCGGTGGCGCTCAAAATCGGGTGTACTCGACGTATTCTCATCGACTGACCCAAATATTTCTTTTATAAAACTATCGCAACGTCGCAACGCTAGAAAGAGCATTGCAACGCTACGACGCATAATGGCCAAGCGTCAGGCGAGCGTCACAACGCTGCCTTGACACTATGTTGTATACGCATTGAGTTTGAATGTATGTATTCTATCCTAGAGCATTAGAGGGCAGCATTGGCGAGCGGTGCGACGGTGGTGTTGAGGCATCTCCAAAGCGTTGCAACGCTTGGGGCAGCCTTGCAACACTGCCCTGCATCGAAGCATTCTGTCCAATAGCATTGAGCTAGCGTTGGACTTAGGTTTAATGAGAGCGTTGCAACACTCGGCAGGGCAGCATCCTTCATTCCTTCGTCATTTGATCATTTTAGCTTCTAACTTCATCATGTTAACACCTTTTTGTCCTGAATGCTTAATCCGACTACTTGTACACTCGAGTCCTACAAAATAATCAATTTAACCAAATTAAGTAGCTAAACAACCCTAAGTTAAGTGGAAGAAGATAGCATATTTCCAGTGTTATCAAACACCCCCAATTTAATTCTTAATCATCCTCGAGCTAAAACAAGCAATCATGCAACAATAATCAATTTGTCAAACTAGAGTGTTCGTTACTCAAGCCTCAGTAGCAAACTAGGATTAATTTCACAATCAATTAGGTGATAAAAAAGCATTCCATCATTTCAAGAACGGTTTGAAAATTCGTTTTAAAATTTATTATGTATGTTCAAGCTCAAAGTTATTTATTTGAACAAGAGCGAGCCCAGAATGGTCTTATGAATCTTCCATTTGTTTTCCCCCTACACTGGCTCGAAGGTTGCAGAATTAGTTTTCCTAAATTAAAAATGATAATGACATCAAATTGCATCGATCAAAATCTAATCATCCATCGCCCCTACCTTTTTTTTCTTTTTAAAGCTCAAAGGGGAAACTTAATCTAAGAAACCGACTTTCGTTTTTGGCTTGCTCATACGGGTGTCATGCGAGTCATCCAACTATGGGCCAATTTCCCTTCAAAAGTGCCTAAGCTTACTCATTCCTCCAGGATACTTTAGCTCAAAGGGAAACCACGGGTGTCATGTATAGGAACTTTTTTGGAAGAGATCCTTGAGCGGAAGTGGATCGTCCAAATTCCATTAATTATTGAAAACTAAATTTACAATAAACATACAAGATATGCATTCAAAATAAATTACAGTATGCTTGATACAAAAAAAAAAGGGTTCAAGATACATTACCTTTGAAGAACCTTTCTCTTCACGTATCCCTCGAACAATCACGAGTCTCGAACTCAACAACGTCTTGAAGACCTTCTTCAAGAACTTCACGAACCAAACAAAGAGAATACTACCAAAATGAGCCTTTGGTGTTCTCAGGGTGAGAACCCAGGAGTGGTGCGCTCTGACTATTTTGGTTAAGAGGATTTTTTTATTTTGGAGGAAGAAGAAGATTGAGAGAATGCACAGAACGTTTCTCCAAAGTCTCAATCGTATTGTCAAAAACCAATGTTAGCTGTATGTGTGTTAGGAAGAAGAATAAAACTAATTTTTCTTTTATTTCTTTTTGCCACAAAACCAAATAACCATCCACTAAGATGGTTGGAGAGAAAAGAGGGAACTATTATTCAAAATAATAAAATAATATAAATAAATATGATAACTAACTTATCATATTATATTTATATTAAACTATATGTTATATCAAATATGATATATAACATATAGTTTAATATTATATCATATACAATATAAACTATAGTTTCTTTTCTCTATTTTATTACATTTAATATAAATCATATTTATATTAAATTTAACAAATATAAATCATATTCATAAAAAATATATTTGAATCTCATTCAAATATTTATTTCCTCCAATTAAACTGTAATGTATCAAATACATTATAACAATTATATCATATACAATTGAAACGATTTAATTATATCAATATAATTAAATCCCTCTTATTAATTTGAACGATTCAAATTAATCCAAAAACTGATTCTCAACTAAATTCTTATGAGCTACCGAGGGGACCTTATGGACCTGTAGCTTGAAACTTGATGCGCTGCGCAAGCATACGCAATCGAAGTAATAAATCGCAAATAGGGTATCGTCCTCGGGGACCCGCGTGAGCAAAATTTTCCTAAATTTAGTTATTCTTTGTTAATTTTATTCAAGCAACCCAAAAGATGAATTGTATCTATAACTATGACTAATGAAAACTCAATCACACACACAAGAACAAATTCAGAGCAAAAAGATTCAAGGGTGTTGTTTCATTTAGGCAATACAGTGAACATGACATGCAATTGATTGAAATTGATAGATTGAGGCTAAAAGTTCTAAAATCAGGAAATCCACTCTCGAGCTCAAACCCTCCTAATAACTACCCATCAACCCGAATCTCTTTTATCGCTTGAATAGTTACAGCCCTTAAGATCCTTCAATTGCACCCTTTATTATTCTAAATTCATTCTCATGCAATTTCGAATAACAATCTAAATTATTGGGTTTAGCGAATTAAACTCTCTCTTGAGACATCTAATTAACTTAGGTTCATTCAATTAATAGTTAGTTAATCAAAAGCATTAAACAATAATAATTTAGAAATCCATGCAAAATCAATCAACTGTAAATTCAATATTCAGAGTAACATTCCCTAAAATCCACAAACACCCTAGAATAATAGAGTTTAACCACATATGATTCTAATAACAAAATTTCACAAATAATCAATCATTAAAGCAAAAAGTAAATTAATGTAGAAGAATGATCTCCCTTCAATAGGTCTGAATCCCAATCACGATCTCCTTGACTCTCGCCATGAATCTCGTGTTGTTTTTCAACAAAACAGCACACTCACGAAAAATCTTCTTGTCACGAACAGCCTAAAAATGATCTTGAATCTACTCTTAACCAAAATCTCGAGTCTTCTACCAAAAACGATCAGAACTGCTGTAATTCGACTCTTGTACGGACTAAAATTTCTCAAAATCAGCTCTACCTCCTTTTCTCTTTTCTCCTAGCGGTGCAACACTGTTATTTATATTATGCTCACAGCGTTGCAACGCTGGTGTCATGCCAACCGCGTGTAAAAGTCGTAGCATTGCAACACTGCCCTGTTCTAAAATGCTCTCGGGTCTGCAGCGTCAAGAAGTAGGGAAATTTTGGGTGTAATCACTACTCCCATCCCATATCAAACCAAACAAAAACTAACAATAGTAGCTCTAAATTTGAAGGTAATAAAAGCACTTTTTAGATACTTTTCAAAGCTCCAACGGTACATGAATAATGAATTAATCTCTTTAATTACATTATCTGCCATCCGTTAACTGTCGGGCACTCCACTAAAGACCCGCAGTTGCACTCTTCGTACTACTGATATATTTTTGTGTCCATTGGATATAACCAATCAACAGTACGATGACCCTTCATAAATTACTCGTAAGTACAGATGGTCCAAATTGCCATTTTTCCACTATAGTTACATCTAACTCCTTATGTACCACTGATCTCTCTAATGAACAATAGATCATAGTCCCACTATGGCTAAACCGCTCTCGGGTCAGGAGAGGGTGTGGCGTCACATTGTTCAAGATCCCGAATCAGCCCTTAAGGGAGCAATTTATCTATTTACCCCTACTTCGATGAATGAGTGAATTAGATCTTGTGTAGTTGTGTTCTTAGCTCCCCAATCATACGAATCTCCAAAATGGTAGGCCTTTTGAGTCGGCGATCTGGCCACTCTCACCCATACAAATCAAAGGACCGCCCTCATAGGCAGGAGTTCATAACTCACTTAGGATTTAGGTCATGTTACCTATAATCATCCTGGTGAAATGAAAGTCTCTATTATGAATAGTGTTATATAATGAGACTAAACATTTCATGGTTCGGTCTTATACAAACTATTTTATATAGAATATCCCCACTCGCATGTCTAATACATGAATATCAGGATCAGATCATTTATAGCACTTTACAACAATTGTAAACCTACAAAGCGAGTCATATTCATAGTGTCACCAAGATAAGGTATCTAGCCTTATCTATCTACTCCAGACCATTTAGGTTATCACTTAAACATGATCCACATGTATGTCTCCATATACATGTTTAAATTACAACGATAACCTTGGATGTTAGTTTATTGGTTTTATGGTTAATGCAACTAAAATATCACATATTTTATAGACGAAATGAATAAAATATCGTATATTATTAATCATATTTTAAGGTATCAACCCCAATAATGGCCGCCCCAGGTTAATCATACCCTTGAAGAAGAGGAGTAGACCCTTAAACATGCATAAATGAAAATTCTCTCCTTTTTTTTTTTACTAGATAACAGTGATATCAATTGACTACATCTCAAGCATGCATTATTAAATTGAATCGTGGAAAGACTAATATCTATCACCAAGGCCTATTGAAGTTACAACAATCTTATGGTCTCATAATTCAATTCTAAGCAAGCATACAGGGTTAAGATAGATATGCACAGGGCTTGGAGATGTAATAAAAAAAAATTAAGCATAATTTTTCAAAAACATTATGAAAATTATGAATCCTTTCATCCAACCTTTTCTAGTACAAAAATAATTCATACGAGTGCATTATAGACTAGTCATCGTAAGGAACAAAACAGCAAGACAAACTCAATCAAGCAAACATTGTTTGAGCACAACGCTCAAGAACCGCAAATAATATCATCATAAAAAAAACAGCCCAAAAATCTAACATCTCACCCCTAACTTTTAAAATGCACATTGTCCTCTTTGTGATTAAAATAAAGCACGGGGAATCGGAATACTTTCCTGAAAATGGAGTGAAGGAAGGATATAGGACACTCGACTCAACTTCTTTTTTCACCAAAAATCCTAGCAAACAAGAATAATAGAAATAATTAGGCCCAACAAAATTTTTAAAAAAATTATTGAATTGAAATCTAACCCTAAAAAGCAAACAAATTTAAATCATGGCTGCCTTTAGGTAGCGCAAATATTTATGGTCAGTTGTTTGACCATGACCTGTCTCCTGACAAGATACATAAATATTCTCGTGTTTCTCAAGTCCCTTCTTGGATGAATCAGTATAGCCTGGTAAGGCTAAAAGGCTTCTCATCTTAAGAAGAAAACCTAACAAATCAAATTTGATTTTTTTGAAAAATGGTAAAAAGAATAAAAAGAAAGCCTCAAAAGACTCAAATGACTGTAAAGAGCCCACATAAATAAAAGACGTAACAGATTTATGAGGACTAGGATAACAAAACTCAAATATATACAAAATCCCAGAAGTTAGAATAGGGTGAGGTCTTTCTCAAACTCTACGTTAGGTTTTTAAATGATGTATATTTTCTATGTTAATTTCCCCAAAATTATATTGATTATTTGCTTTAATTGCTAATTTTGTAGGTAAAACGGTCCCCGAGATATTTTGGAGTCATTAAGAAAATTGTGCCAAAAAGATTTAAAAAAAATGACTAAGAAAATAAAAAAATTGAAGAGAATCGAGTATACACCCAGAATGCCATCGAGTAAGGTTGTTGAATCATCGACATCGAGTATTTAGCATAATACTATCGTGTATAATCAAATAAGAATGTTGAGTATTCTGCTATCAAGTCATCGAGTTTCTTCTTATTCATTCTTCATCGAGTTAAAGCTATCAAATAAAGGACATCCAGCATCGATCATCGAGTAATCTATCATCGTGCATCGAGGATCGAGTATGAAACAGAAAGCTCACATTTTAAATAGTAGAAAACTCGATGCATTCATTCTTTTTTCGAATTTTGACGCGGTTCATCCTCGCGCCTCATGATGCTTTGCTGCTGGTATAAATAAGTTCAGTTCTTCAATAAAAGGGAGAAGACATATCATTTTTAGATGAGATATCATTTTGAAGAGATCCATCATTCTCTGGAGAGAAACTTCAAAGAAGAGAAATCTATTTTTTAAAGAGAGACTTCGATTTCCAAGAGCGATTCTTGTAATTTTTTGTGAGATTCGATCGATTTGTACTCAAACTTGTATCTGTATGCGACTGTTAATGGACTGCTTGACGAATTTCATACCCCATGAGTATGTAATTCTTTTGCTTGGGGAATTATATTAATTGACATTTTCTTGAGGCTTTTCTTGAATTTTCTTTCATGTAATTACTTTCTTTTGAATGTTTTTGCTATAATTTAGAATAAAATTGATTAAGATTGAATTGACGACTCAAGATTGATCAATTTTTATATGCAAAAATTATATGGTTCTATCACAAATTGTAATTATAGTACCAAGAATTAGTAGTCATGATAGAAAATGTGGACTTCTTTTCCTCTTTTCTTTAAAGAATCTATTAATTCAGAACATTCATGCAATCAATCTTGAATTTTCAGTCTTTTGATTTCAAGATTGGAATAGTTAAGAAAATCCATGAGTTTAATGCAATTTAGGGTTTAATTGTGAAATGTCTTTAGGAAGCATTTAAGACCTAGATTAGGTTAATTTTGAAATTAGCTAATTAGTTAGAGTTCTATAAATGTCATTTGTTTTGGGTAGATAGAATTGATGACACCTATTTCACACTGAACACTCTATCACCTAGATCTTGTCAAATCTAGACCCAAAATTCTCCTTAACCTCACAAAAGGGTAGACATGGAGTAATGTCCTCAATCAGGTCCTCTAAAAGAATTGCAAGAAAAGTCGCGGCTTGTCCCAAATAGGCATACTTAAAATGGTCTGGAAGCTCCTTTAGCTCTACTTTAGGTGCCTGCAAAACAGAAGGAAGCACGTTGTCAGAAGATTCATTATCAGAATAAAAGAGCATACCTACCCATTCTATATTCAATAAAACAGCAAGCTCTTCAACCGAAATCAAGTCTCCTAAATCCTCCTCCTCATTATCATAGACGTCCCATATAACTTCCTACTCAAAGTAGTCAAACACATCAATCATGCACAAATACTGTACATGCCTTTTGGTGGAAGATTTCATATCATTGAAAATATTAAACTTAGCTATCTCACCATTGAACTCGATGGACAAAGTATCCTCATCCACATCAATTTAGTCTTGATCGTCTTCATAAAAGGTTGACCAAGCGAGATGGATGCAAATGAGATAGATGTGGGCTCTTCACCATTAACCTGAACTAGGACATCCTCTATGACTCCTAATGGGTGTATAAAAGACCTATCAGCTAATTGAATTACAATTCCTGTCTCAGTTAGGTCTTTTTAATTCTTGATAAATTGAATAAGGCATAACATTTACTAATGCACCCAAATCTAGCATGGCCCTATCAATTTTCTTTTTACCTATGATGCAAGGGAAAGAAAACATACCTGGATCCTTTTGTTTTTCAGGCAAGTTCTTCTATAGGATCACAAACACAGATTGACTCACCACCATTCTCTTATTTTATTTGGCTTGTCTTTTCCTCGTGCAAAGCTCTTTTAGGAATTTGGCATATTTAGGAATTTTCTTGACAGTATCGAGGAGAAGAATATTTATCTACACCCTTCTAAACATCTCCAAAAGCTCCTTGTCCTTGTCAACCATCAGTTCCTTTGGCCTTACAAGCCTGGAAGGAAAAGGCACTTTAAGCACGTATGTATCTAAAGAAGGATAAGGGTGAGAATATACTCCCTATTTATTTTGTGGTGGTGGTAAGATGGTTGAATTCGAAGAAGAAATTCCTCAGCTTTCCAATTCCGACTCTTTTGACTCAGTAGGTGGCTCTAACTCCTTGCCACTCCTCAACGTGATTGGACTTACATTTTCTATAGGGTTTGATTCTGGTTGAGATGGGAGTTTGCCAGATATCTCTCAAATTTACACATCGAGGTGGTTAGTTACGAGACTTGGGTCTCCAAAGCATCAATGACACTCTGAAATTTAAAATGATTACCAGCAAGACTTTTAACCATATCTTCTAAGAACATACCTAAACCAAACGGAGCTCCATGACTAGGTTGAGCCTGCTCCTTCTGTCCTCCCCATTTGAAGTTTGGGTGGTCTCTTCACCCAAGATTGTAAGTCTGACTGCATGGGTCCCACCTTTTTGCTTTGCTTATTGAAATTATAGCCTCAATAACATTTACCTCAACCGTTGCTCCTGGCAGAGCACTTGGGCAAATGGCAGTTGAATATGCTAGAATGCAGAAGCAAGCAGCGGAAGCAAAACAAGATCATTAAGAATTCTAATTCATTAATCTTGACTTCAAATTCAGCATGCTCATAAACTAAAAACAGAGTTTCAACACTAACCTTTGAAGTACCTCTTGAATCACGATCTTCAACTGCAATCTCCTTTCCTTTGGTTGTGAACCACCACAAGGTCTTCCCTACTATTCTCTTGGAGCCTTAGATTGAGTTGTGGCACTCAAAATAAGCTTGAATTAGGGAAAATGGAGGAGAATGACTGGCTTATCAGCCTTTTGAAGAACTGTTCTTCAACACACATTTTTCAACAAAATTTGCAACTATTGCATCATCGATTTCCATCTCAAAACTGAAGTTTATATTGCATGACGTTCAAGCAACAAACCTTCTGCATGAATTCCAGCTCATGCTTGAGAATTTGAGCTGTAAAAATGGTGGAACCATGAAGGAAGTCTAGGAAGAAGTGGGAAATTCCCACTTTTCCAATTCTTCTCATTTTCCAATTTTTATTTCAATTTTGAAACTTTTCCAAAATTAAAACTAAAAATTAACTTTTCAATTTTAATTCTTTAATCAAATTGAGTTTTTATTAATTTGATAATTAATTTTTCTAATAAAATTAATAATTAATTAAACAATTTAATTAATTTTAATTAATTTAATATCAAATATCAAATTAATTAACCACCAATTTCACTATCATGAATCCCTATTCATGAATTTAATATTTAAATCATATTTAAATATTAATAGATTCTCCAATTTTGTTTAATTCCAAAATTAAACGTGTAATTATATCACATATAATTACTAATTCTCTTATTTCTAATTTGAACGTTTCAAATCAACTTATCACGCTACTCTAAGGCTAATCTTTTTGTGATCAAGTAGGGGGACCTAGTGGACCTACAGATCATGGGCTTCAACGATCTGAGATTAATTGGCTAAACTCTTTACACCGAATTAACTCCCATTCATTAACTACTAGGTCACTCGAATAAAGCCCATAGTTGCACTCCCCTCACTGTAGATATATTTGTTGGGGATGATGCTCTAAAGTCTTGTGTCCTGTAGTTTGTAAATACATTTTGTATGAACGCTTTTGATGTATAATATATGATATTTACTTCACTTCATGACTTTGCACATTGAATATTTTATTTGCTTTACCACAAACCAATAAACTAAAATCCCTGGTTGTCATTATGTAACTTAAGCATGTATGTCGTGACATACAAGTGGATCATATCTTAAGTGATAACTAAAATGGTCTGTAGTATATGGATATAGGAGGAAAATATCCTGGTAATGCTATGGCAAGTGTTGTGACTTGCCTCATATGGTCTAATCCTGATCACTCGTGTAGGGACATGCGAGCGGGGGCGTCCTATACAAAGAGTTTGTATAAGACCTAACCATGAAGTGCTAACGTCTCGTTATATAATGTCGTTCATTACAGAGACTTCACTTCACTAGAATGACCATAGGTAACATGACCTCAATCCTGAGTGAGTTGGGAACTCCTGCCATTGAGGGCGGTCCTTTGATTTGCATGGGTGCGAGTGGCCAAGTCGCGGACTCAAACCTACTACTTTGAGGATTCGTTTGATTTTCTAGCTGGGAACTCAACTACACAAGATGGAATTCACTCCTTCCCCAAAGTAGGGGTAAGTAGATAGATTGTTCCCTTAAGGGTGGATCCCGGGGCTTGAACGATGTGGTGCCACACACCTTCTAATGGCCCGAGAGATGTTCACACATAGTGGGACTATGTTGTATTGTTCATTAGAGGGATCAGTGGTACTTAAGGAGTAAGATGTAACTATAGGGAAAAACGGTAAATTGCCCCAATTGTACTTACGAGCATCTGTGAAGGGTAATCGTACTCATGATTGGTTATATCCGAAGGACACAGAAATATATCTGTGGTAAGAAGAGTTCAGTTATTGGTCTTTAGTGGAATGTTTGGCTGTTAATGGATGGTGAATCTCGTTTCTAAATAGTTTAGTCAACTATTCACGTATCGTTGGAGCTTCGAGCCATAGGTCCATAAGGTCCCCTTGGTAGCTTGGATACAAGTTAAGAATCAGTTTTTGGGTCAGTTTGAAATGTTCAAATTGAAAAGAAGAAGTTTGATTATATATGATATGATTGACTAAATGTATGAGATACATTAATTTGAAGGAAATTGGATATAAATATGATTTATTTCTAGTAGAGGGGAAAATACTATGGTGGATATATGATATCAAACTATAGGTTATGAATATAATGTGATTATATTTATTATTTTATTAATTGGACAGTTATGGGATAATTGCCTGACGTTTTCTCTATAACCATATGATAGTGGGAAGTTCCATTCGATTTTCGTAACTAAAGAATAAAAATGAAAATGGTTTTCATTTTGCAAAGGACATGCTTAATTGCTCATTGAGTGTTTTGCATTCGATCGCTTAGTAATTCAGAGCCTATATGATAGCGCCAGTTTACTAAACGATCGCTTACACCCATTCATGCATATAATAAACACGCTTACCTTTTCCCAAACGATCACTTAGCGCATGAGCTTTACTAAACAATCGTATAGACGATCGCCTAGTTTTTCCTACACGATCGTGTACCTCACCTAAATGATCAAGCATCTTGACTATACGATAGTCATTGCCTTCTTCCACATGCATGATCATTGTATACGATCTGTTTTCCTTCTCTCCTCTACCAAATCCAAACAGAGCCCACTCTTTAGATTCTCACTCCGGGAATACTAAGGGCTTCAAGTGGTGGTGTCGTCCCCATCTTTTTACTGTTCGTGTGAAGCCATTCGTGGTAGACGACCGGGGTGTTGCTGAACGATTGCTTGTTGTTCTAGCGAGAATATGAGGAGTTCGCTCGTGGAGAGAGCGAGATTTCAAGTGAATAGAGTCTTCAACTGGTAAGTTTGTTCATTCTCTTGTTTATTTATGTGTAAGCATGTCGGTAATTTAGTTTTTAATGCATATCTGTATGTGGGAATGTAAATGTGGAAATTCTATCACAATGTTTTGGAAAGATCTGCTTCCGCTCATAGGTACTCTTGTATAAGAGTTCATTTAATATTGTGTCCACTCGATATGACCATGATTAGTAAGTTAACCCTTCACAAGTTATTCGTAATAACGTCTGGGTCAAAAGGTTGTTTTACTCCCGAGATTACCTCTTGTTGCTTAAGTCCCACTGATTCTTTAATGAATAATTGGTTTATAATTCGATCATCAAACCGAGTCCCTCTCGTGCCAACGAGAGGGTAAGGCCCCTTGTTAAAGACACGGAGTCAACACTTAAGGAAACAACCTCTCTACTATCCCTGAAAGTGGATAGGAGTGAGTTCCATCTTTCACCTTATGTCCCCATCTATCTACCCGGTCTTACCCCTAAAATGGGAGGCTTATTGAGTCGGCACAGTTGAGCCAACCCTCACCTCTACAAATCTAAGGATAATCTCGAATAGACAGGAGTCCATGTTAGCTCAAGATTAAGGTTAAGTTACCTAGGTCATCATTTTGAAATAGTCAGTGTTAAACAGTAAATAATGTTATAAAGTAAGAGTGACTTATTTCTTGGTCCGATCTTGCGCAAACTTCACACAAGATGCCCCACTCCTCGTGTCACTATATGTACGAATCATGATCACTTCATCTGTAGCACTTTACAACTCATTATAACAACTACAGAGTGGGTCGCATCCAATAGTGTTACTAGAATAAGGCACCCGACCTTATTCATATACTATAGATCATTTAGACTATTTACTCGAACCTGATCCACTCTTATGTCTCTACATAAAGTTCAAATATTCATGTAATAGTCATAGATCTTTTAGTTTATTGGATTTATTTCTAAAATGAAATAAGCAATTCATATATTCAATACAACTTTATTGAATCGAACTTCAATAACAATTTTATTGATTTACAGAATGAGTTTATTGTTTACCAACCACGAGTTTTAGGACATAAAAATCATCAGAATGGTCAGTTCCGTGATACACTTGGCAAACAGTCGCAGGCTGTCCAATCTCTACCTTTGCTAGCTGCTTTACAATAGAAACTAAGTCAGATATTTATTTCTTAAGTTCACTTACCTCATTGGAGGATTTAACACTGATTGCAGCTCTGGTTCCAAACTGTTAAGATGCAATAGTAGCTATCAGGTTCATTGCCTCAGTTGGGGTTTTATTGACTAAGGCTCCTTCTGCAGTTGCATCTATGCTGCTTTTTTCATTCTGCATTAGTCCTTTGTAAAAGTACTGGATCAAGAGCTGCTCTGAGATCTGATGATGGGGAAACTTGTCACAGGTTTCTTGAATCGTTCCCAATACTCATGAAGGGTCTCCCCGTCGAACTGCATGATGCTATAAATCTCTTTTCTAATACTAGCAGCTCGGGATGCTGGAAAGAACATTGCCAAGAACTACCTCTACAACTCTTCCCAGTATGTGATACTCCCAAGCGGAAGAATGTAGAGCCACTCCTTGACATCTCCCTTCAATGAAAAGGGGAATGCTCTCATATTTATCTGCTCCTAGGTCACCCCATTTGGTCTCATTCCATTGCACACCACATAGAATTCCTTCAAATGTTTGTGCGGATCCTCGCCCTATAGACCAGAAAACGTAGGAAGTAAATGAATTAAGCCAGATTTAAGTTCAAAGTTACCTGTCCTCTCAGGATAGGCAATGCACAACAGCTACTGAGTGAAGTCAGGTGTTGCAAGCTCCTTAAGAGTCTTTTCTCGTTCGACCATTACTGGAAAATTCTTCGGAACGCTTTTTTCTCTAGATGTGTCCTCAACACAAATATCTCTATCAAGCACAACTCGCTGTCTCCTCTTTCTTTTGATTCTCTACTCCTCCCTAGAAATCTCTATAAAACTACAACTGTCTAGAACCTTTGGGAATGTGGGTCATGCACCAAAAAAGAAAACCGATTAGCAAGGATAAACACTACAAGTTCAAAAATCAAGGATTCCGTTGGCTCCCTGGCAACAACGCCAATTTGGTCGACCTCTGGATTCACCGTCAGTCGTGAACCTGCAGCTACGCAAATAAAATTTATATGCAGAACTAACCCCTTTTACTAACGAGTAGTATGAGTAGCAAGTCCAAGGTCGAACCACAGAGAGCCAATTTGGATTCCTTAAAAATGGAACTTGTAGGAAGTAACCAAAGGAAGGGGTTTTATGAAGAGTTGTGAAATAAAATTGCGAAAACGAATAGTGCGCAATGCATACGAATGTGTAAATAATCAATCGAACAAAATACTTAGCATGGGTATTTATTGTTTAATTCATTCCTCATCAATTCTATCATAGACTATTCAAAAGATGCGCGAGAATATTCGAATTAAAACTTAGCCTACTTGATTAGAATCCTAACCAGTAGTCCACAAAATCAAGTTAATTAATAGAAAAGCGAGAATTCCCAACCAATCAATCAATCAACAGACACTAAGATTTAAGGCAAAGATAAGCCAATTAATCGATTTCCATCGTCTAACCAATTAATTGAGCGATATTTATCTAAGTTAGAAAGTAAATGTTTGCTAAATGGAATCCCAATTTAACACAAAAATCTAACTTAACTCATGCTTCTAGATGACAACTACCTAATGATTTATAAAATATAGACATGCTTTCAATCCATAACATTCATCGGGCCATTTCACATTTTAATATAACTAATTATATCAAATACATAAAACCCTAAATCATGCATAATATATTTTATAACAAATTATAACATATTTTCAATGTATGATACATGCTTCCTTTGGTGGGATTTTAGATCTACATGGCATACTATATGCACATACAAGATTTATTTAATTATCACATACATTCAAAATGCATAAATAACAAAACACACACTGATATGGTCCAGTTTTGGCA
Organism: Benincasa hispida; assembly: GCF_009727055.1. NCBI lineage: Eukaryota > Viridiplantae > Streptophyta > Magnoliopsida > Cucurbitales > Cucurbitaceae > Benincasa > Benincasa hispida. Next base: position 76,678,306 of record NC_052360.1, on the reverse strand, counting down.
TCCTAAGAAAGCAAACAGCCTAAATTATAATTAAAAACTACCTTGAACCGCTAATGGACCGCCCAAACCAGCTTGAACCGGCTCCAAATCACCCAAATCAGACCTCCAAGGCTTAAGTTTGGTCTGAATAGGACAAAACCCTATTGAACGGAACCTAAATGAGTCAAATCGACCTAATCGAACTTCCTGGACCACCGGTCAGGTGCGTGTGCATTCTAGATTGGCTGACGAACAGCATTGCAACTCTTCAAAAGTAGAATTGCAATGCTGCAAGGCTTTTCCTCCTTTTGCTAGACTGTCTAAAGAACAATGTTACAACGCTGCGAGACAGAAGCCTCTCCTACTGCAACCAGTTGTTGAGCTTGCTTCAAATCATCTTCAATTACAACTTAATTGTAACTCTACTGAATCTAATAAGTTTACAGACACTTAATCACACATTAAACAGTTTGTACGAATGCTTGTGTTGTTAATATATAATATTTACTTCACATCTTGTACTTTTGCTCAATTGATTGTTTTATTAGCTTTACTAAACATAAAATCTCTGGTTATCTGTATGTGACTCAAGCATGTATATGGTGACATACAAGTGGATCATGTCTTGAGTGATAACAAAAATATTCTGTAGTATATTTATATAGGAGGGAAACCTTATCCTGATAAAGCTATGGATGCGGCCCGCTTTGTGGAATGATCACAAGTGTTGTGACTTGTCACAGATGGTCTGATCCTGATCATTCGTGTTGGGGACATGCGAGCGGGGGGTGTCCTATACAAAGATTTTCTATAAGACCTAACCACGAAGTGTTAACGTCTTGTTATATAACACCGTTCATGATAGAGACTTCACTTCACTAGGATGACCATAGGTAATATGACCTCAATCCTAAGTGAGTTGGAAACTCCTACAATTGAGGGTGGTTCTTTGATTTGTATGGGTGCAAGTGGCCAGGTTGGCGATTCAAACCTACCATTTTGTGGATTCGTCTGATTTGGGAGCTGGGAACTCAACTACACAAGATGGAATTCACTCCTTCCCTAAGGCAGGGGTAAGTAGATAGATAGCTTCCCTAAGGCAGGGCTGATTTTGGGGCTAGAACGATGTGGCGCCACGCACCTTCTTTTGGCCTGAGAGGTGTTCACATAGTTAGACTATGTTGTATTGTTCATTAAAGAAATTGGTGGTACTTAAGGAGTGAGATGTAACTACAGGGGCAAAAAGGTAATTTAGCTCAGCTGTACTTACGAGCATTTGTGAAGGATCATTGTACTCATGATTGGTTATATCCGATGGACATAAAAATATATCTGTGGTAAGAAGAGTTCAGCTATTGGTCTTTAGTGGAATGCCTGACAGTTAACGGATGGTGGATCTCATGGCTAAACAATTTAGTCAGCTATTCACGGACCATTGGAGCTTCAAGCCACAGGTTCATTAGGTCCCCTAGGTAGCTTGGATAAAGTCGAGAACCAATGTTTGGGTTAATTTGAAATGTTCAAATTGACAAGAGGAAGTTTGATTATATATGATATAATTGGACTTCTTAATTATATATGATATAATTGGCTAAATGTATGAGATGCATTATTTTGGAGGAAATTAAATATAAATATGATTTATATCAAGTAAAGGAGAAAATACTATAGTAGATATGTGATATCAAACTATAGAGTAAAAATATAATATGATTATATTTATTATTAATTAATTGGTTAATTATATGATAATTAAACCAAAAATCATGTTTGGACGTGGGATAGTGAGAATGAGTCGGTTATTGTAACCGATGAAATAAAAATGAAATTGTTTCATTTTTTGAATTGTTCGTTTGATAGTTCAATCGATCGTCCAAAAGAAATCTGATAACTAGTAGAAATACATGTTATTACAGCTCAAATAAGTAAAACAATGAGAGAATGCAATGGTAAAATAAGCAATATCATGCCTGAATGCGCTAAACTGAAAGGGATTGCGATCGCAAGTGCCCATCGCATAAAAGCAGTTAATTTACTTATTTTGTGCAAGAGCAATGCATTGGCGCATGAGAAGTTGCGATCCTAAAGAACAAGGCGTCAGCACGCTTGAAGATTGCGATCGCAAGACATGCGATCGTGAGAAGTTTCTTAAAAAGGCGACCGTAGAAAGAGTGCATTTCAAGGAACAATGCGATGGCACATATGAAATTGCGATCCAAAGGAATAAAGCGTCAGTGCGCTTGAAGATTGCGTTCACAAGTCATGCAATAGCGAGAAGCTTCTTAAAAAGGTGACCGCATAAAGACTGTGCATTAAGGTGACAGCATAATAAATCATGATGGGACGGAAAGCTGATAACGGTCGAATCTGAATTTAGTTGACAAGTCATTAAAAGCCACACTGTAGCAAGTACACTCAACTTTCGGTGACCATTAATCGGCGCATCAGAGCAGGGGAAGTAATGTCTCTGATCATTGCAATAATTAGCAAGAAAGGTTGCTTCACCTTGAGCTTTATAAATACCGAAGGCCACCAGTGTAAAAGGGGGTTACGAGTTAGCGAGTTAGATAGTTAGTTAGTCTGTTCACGCACATACTCGTACATATACTTAGAGAACGGAGAAGAGCAAGGAGACGAGGAAGCCGAGAGTTCATTCCCGAACATATCGAGATATTTTCGGAAAGCGTTATAAGGGAGAGAGGGCTAACACTTTCGAGAGCAAGAATACACATCTAGAACAGACTTGGAACGAAAAAGAGCAGTGTAAAAGTCCACGGGAAGCAAGACACCGAGCGTCTTATCTCTCAAATCCATTTGATATTTTGTATTCAGTACTTTATTTACAGAAAATGAAAATCTCATTTCAATCTATGTTCAATCTCTCTATACCACACATGAGTAGCTAAATTTCTGAATGGGTTGAGAAGTACTTAGCTAGAATGACTTAAGATTTACATTTTATGTGATCAACTTGTCTTATGTATGCATCACTCATCATTTGGACATACATGAGAGAGTAGTCTAAAGATAGAATCTAGGCTTGAAAAAGTCAGATTAGAATCTAGGCTTGAAAGATTCAGATTAGAATTGCATAAGCAAGAAATAGAGACTTAGACATAAGCTCTATTGCTATCTACACATCGCATGCACCCTAGAAATAGGAATGATTGTATGCGGTCACCTTGTTTTATGTGTGCATCATTCATCATCGCATAGACAAGAGTAGAGGCTTAGAAATAAGTCCTATCAACTGTTTCGTATACATATCACATGCATCTTAGAAATAGGAATAATGGCATTCTGCATTGAGAAATGTAGTACTAATATTTGTGTGTAGCATGATCACATAGCTTGTGCACAATCTTAGGAAATGTTCGCTAAACCCCTTCTCAACCCCTTCATCACATACTCATTGTAACTCTATGCTTTCATCAACTCTACGTTCAACTCCGTCGCATAGGAGGATTATCAATCAAAATACTATCCACTTCATTTTTTTTTACTACTGCAATAGAATTAAAGTGTCTATTGCATATTTACTCAGTAGTCCCTATGTTCGACCCTGGACTTACCAAGAAACCTAGGAAGGCTTATACTTGGGCCTTGTTAGGAAAACTTGCATGTTCACCGCATAAGATATCACCCCAAACTTGCGCCATAATGCATCACAAATTACACACATCAAGTTTTTGGCGTCGTTGCCGGGGACTACGGTATATATTGCGCTAACAGCAAACCTCTTTGATTTTCTTTGCAACTTTCGACCTCTATGCATTGCCATTCCTTCGGTAAAGGAAGGATCAAGCGTCGCATGAGCGAAGGACACGCTCCTGAGCCCAACTATGACCCAGAGATCGAAAGAACATTCCGAAGAAGATAGAGAAACAACCACCGACAACAAGAAAGAACTCCCAGAATGGCTGAATGAGCCACGAATGCAAACAACATAATGGCAAATCCTATCCTTTTGGCGAATGATCGCAATAGACCCATTCGAGACTATGCGTCACCTAACTTGTATGATTTCTCCCTAGGAATCATGAGGCCAGCTTTGGATGGATCGAGGTTCGAAATGAAGCCGGTAATGTTACAAATGATACAGACGGCTGGATAGTTTTATGGACGGCATGGCGAAGATCCGCACGCCCATCTTCTGAGTTTCATTAAAATTTGTAACACTTTTGTGTTCCCTAATATCTCCGCTGAAAAAGTTCGACTAACGCTATTATCATTTTCATTATGCGATAAAGCAAGAAAATGGGCATACTCCCTCAAACCAAGTGAGATAACTTCATGGGAATAGGTTGTCGAGAAGTTTATGAAGAAGTATTTCCCTCCTACAGAGAATGCCAGAAGGGAGAAGTTAATCATAAATTTTGAACAAGAAGAAGACGAATCGCTCAGCGACGCGTGGGCGAGGTTTAAGAGATTAGTGTGCGATTGTCTGCACAACGGATTGTCGGATTGCCTCTAGATGGAGATCTGTCTCTTATACACATCTAGATGTGTATAAGAGACAGGCCCTACGCTGTGTGACATAATATCAATTTTTGCATTACAAGCGGTCTGCTAGACAAGACTTATGAGGAGGCAAAGAACATCCTTGATCGCATATCGAAAAATCATGAAGATTGGCAAAAAAGCGATCAATGAGTAGAACCCAGAAAAGGTAATACAAATAATGGTGCCATCACATCTTTGCAAAATCAAATGAATGCGATGATAAATTTATTACAGGGCATCACAATCAACAATCCTTGAATGCAAAAAGGGCAAGTTAACGTGATAGAACAAACAAGCACGAGCTGTGCTACATATGGAGAACTGCATTCAATTGAAGAGTTTCAACGGAACCTGCAGTCAATCTACTTTGTCAAGAACAACCCTTTCTCAAATACATACAACCTCGGGTGGAGAAACCACCCTAATTTTGCTTGAAAAAATGACCAACAACAAGGTTACCAACCTATGGCGATAAAAGAAGGACCACCGAGATTTTTCCAATGAACTAACGGTTAACAACAATAACAAGCCAGCAGCTCGCAAGCACTGCCATCATCCTCTCTGGAGAACCTGCTAAAATAGTACATTGAAAAGAATGAAATGGTCCTCTAGAACCAGGCGACTTCCATCAGCAATCTAGAAATCCAAATAGGATAGATATTGGGAGAGCTGAAAAATAGACCACAGCGGAACAAAGAAATGAGCCTAGCAGGACCAATCCGAATGCGATGGAAGCAAAGAAACATTGATACAAAATGAATCAGAAGAGCCCGAGATGATGGAACCTGAAGTTACGACCACCTCTAAGCGTCTAAACCACATAACAGAGAAGGTACAGCTACCACCATTCCTGCAAATACTGAAAAAGAAGCAAAACGATGAAGGTTAGTATCATCGCTTCATGGAAATATTAAAAAAACTACACATTAATATTCCATTTACAGAAGCAATAGAGAAAATGCCGAAATATGCCAAGTTTTTGAAGTATATGGTGTCGAAGAAAAGAAGCACAGGAAAATTCGCTACGATGGCATTAACACAAGAGTCAAACACTATAATCCCACCGAAGATGCATGACACAGGAAGCTTTACGATACCTTGCTCAATTGGCGGGATCTATATCGGTCAAGCACTATGCAATCTTAGGGTCAACATAAATTTAATGCCCTTTCAATATTCAAATAGTTGAATGTGGGACAGCTGACGCCCACGACGGTGACTCTCTAGCTTGCAGGCAGTTCCCTAGTGCACCCTGAAGGAAATTTGAAGGATGTCTTAGCCACAATCGACAAATTCATTCTACCAGCAGACTTCATCATTCTAGACTATGAGGCAAACAAAGATGTGCCTATCATATTGGGACAACCATTCCTGTCTATTGATCGTGCCCAAACAGATGTGCACAAAAGAGAGATCACGATGAGCATCAATGGAAAGAAGCTCAAGTTTAATATTGTCAAAGAAATGAAGTATCCAGAAGATGAAAGCCTATCAGAATCTGACGATGAACACAGTTGCGATGAAGAATTAGAGTCCAAAGAAGATGAAGAAGGAGAGGATGCAACAGCATCTGTAGAAACCTACCGTGTAATGTAGAAACCTACCATGTAATAACGGATACATTAAACAAAGATGAAAATTTGAATTTAAATGAAGTGAGAAAAACACAAGAACCTTCCTTAGAGCAACCACCTACCTTGGAGCTGAAAACTCTGCCAAGTTATTTGAAGTATGTTTTCCTTGGTCAAAATGAAACCTTGCATGTAATAATATTCTTTGCCCTACCAGAAGAACAAGAAAAATGTGTTGCTCAGCATTTTGAAGAAGTATATCAAACAATCAGGTTGACGCTAGCAGATATAAGAGGAATTAGCCCAACATACTGCATGCACAAAATTCAGCTCAAAGAAAACAAAAAGGCTCTACCGAACCTCAACGCAAACTGAACCCTACGATTAAGAAGGTTGTAAAAAAAGAGATCATTAAATGGTTGGACGTCGGCATCATATACCCTATCGTCGATAGCACGTGGGTTAGCCCCGTGCAATGCGTTCCTAAGAAGGGTTGAATGATAGTAGTCCCGAACGCAAACATCGAGTTAATCCTCATGAGGATCGTCACTGGCTGGTGGATTTGTATGGACTACCGGAAGCTTAATGCGACGACGAAGAAGGATCATTTCCCTTTACCTTTCATTGATCAAATGCTAGACCGACTAGTAGGGAATGACTACTTCTATTTTCTTGATGGGTATGCGGGCTACAACCAAATAATGATCGCACCAGATGACCAAGAAAATACCACATTCACCTGTCCATATGGAACGTTTGCTTTTCGCCACATGCCGTTTGGATTATGCAATGCGTTTAGCACATTTCAAAGGTGCATGATGGCAATCTTCTCTGAGTATCTTAAGGATTCAGTAAAATTTTTATGGACGATTTCTCAGTTTATGGGCAAACATATGAAGTCTGTCTGAAAAACTTGGAGAGGATACTAAAAAGATGTGAAGAGACCAATCTGGTGCTGAATTGGGAGAAATGTCATTTCATGGTTAACGAAGGAATTGTGCTCGTGCACAAGGTTTCAAAGGAAGAGCTAGAGGTGGATAGAGCAAAAATTGAGGCCATTGAAAACTTCCACCTCCAGCAAATGTGAAGGCTTTAAGGAGTTTCTTAAGACATGCAGGGTTTTATCGACGATTTGTGAAGGACTTCTCTAAAATAGTTCAACCATTGAGTGCTTTGCTAGAGGCTGAAAGAACTTTTGACTTTGATTCATAATGTCTCAACGCATTCAAAGCACTGAAGGACGCATTGATTACAGCACCTATTTTGATCGCACCCGACTGGACAAAGCCATTCGAGCTGATGTACGATGCCAACAGTTATGCGATGGGAGCAGTGTTAGCACAGAAAAGACAATTTTTACACCCCATCACATATGCAAGCAGAACATTGAACTCGCCCAAGAAAAACAACACCACAACGAGAAGGAGCTTCTACGCGCTAATCTTTGCGATTGAAAAATTTTGACCTTACTTATTGGGATCCAAAGTTATAGTTCACACCGACCACTCGATAAGATATTTAAGGACCAAAAAAGATGCAAAGCCGAGGCTAATCCGATGGGTTCTCCTCCTCCAAGAATTTAACATGGAGATAATTGACCGCAAGGGAACAAAAAACTAGGTCCCTGACCACTTACTGAGATTAGAGAATCCTGAAGAGGATCGCATTCAATCGGAGGTGAACGCATCCTTTCCAGACGAGCAGTTGTTTAAACTTGAAGAATTACCGTGGTACGCAGATGTTATCAATTTCTTAGTCTGTAACCAATTTTTGGAAAATTTCACAGCCCACCAAAAGAAGCGGCTCATTCATGAATGTAAATCCTACTACTGGGACTAGCCGATCTTTACAGAAGGGGACCAGACCAAATCTTGAGACTCTGTGTGCCAGAGACTGCTTTTCAGCGCATACTTTTTCAATGCAATGACTGACTCTATGGCGGACATTTCGGGGGACAACGCACAGCAGCAAAAGTTTTACAAAGCGGGTATTATTGGCCAATTCTATTTAACGATGCAGAGACTATTCTATGAAATGCGATAAGTGCCAATGCATTGGAAACATTTCAGAGAAAAATGCGATGTCGATGAACATCATATTGGAATTGGAAGTTTTCGACGTTTGGGGCATAGACTTCATGGGACCATTTTCACCATCAAATGGTCACAAATATATTCCATTGGCCGTCGATTATGTCTCCAAGTGGATTAAAGTAGTATCATGTGTCGCAAACGATACGGCAATAGTCTCCAAATTCTTACAGAGAAATATCTTCACTCATTTTGGCACCCCACGTGCCATAATAAGTGACGAAGGATCCCATTTTATCAATCGTATCATTAACAAACTGCTACTCAAATACAATGTCCATCACAAGATCACTACTGCATACCCCCCCAGACTAATGGACAAGTCGAGGTTTCTAATAGAGAAATCAAGTTGATTTTAGAAAAGGTGGTGAATCCCTCACAACAAAACTAGGCCATGAAGCTTGACGATGCCTTGTGGGCATATAGGACTACCTATAAAACACCCATTGGCATGTCCCCGTATGCGTAGGTGTTTGGGAAGGCATGTCATCTACCACTGGAATTAGAGCATAAGGCGTTGTGGGCTGTAAAGAAGCTCAACTTTAATTTGAAGAATGCAGGGGAGGAGAGGAAACGTCAGTTACTTGAGCTAGACGAATGGAGACTTCAGGCGTATGAAAATGCTAAGATCTACAAAGAACGTACAAAGCGTTGGCATGACAAGCGACTGTGTGAAAAGAATCTCCATGTTGGTCAAAAGGTCTTACTATTCAATTCTAGGCTACAACTCTTTCCGGGAAAATTGAAATCACGCTGGTCCGGACCATTCATAATTAAAGAAGTATTCCCGCAGGTGCAATCGAATTAACAAATGAAGAAGGGTGCAGTCGAATTAACAAATGAAGAAGGGACCAGCGCATTTAAGGTCAATGGACAAAGAATCAAGATGTATCATAGAGGAGACTTTCATTGCGAGAAAACCTCCGTGGACCTGAGGAATCCAGAATGAAAAAGAAACGAGCAGTCCCTGCGTTGATATGCGACACAAACTCATCAGGGACGAATCCTTTTTTTAAATATGCTTTTGATATTTTTCTTTCATGAATTTATCTTACTTTTTGCATAACCACTACTCTTTAAAATTCCCAACTTAGGTTTATTGGTCTATTCTCACCGACACAAACCTAAGTGGAATCCAGAATGAAAAAGAAACGAGCAGTCCCTGGTTGCGTGTTTTTTAGAAATCCAATAAACCTAAGTCCTTTGACTATTATATGAGTACTTAAACTTTATGTGGAGACATATAAGTGGATCAAGTTCAAATAAATAGTCAAAATGATCTATAGTATATGAATAAGTTTGGGTACCTTATTCTGGTAACACTATTGGATTCGGCCTACTCTGTAGTTGTTATAAAGTGTTGTAAAGTGCAACATACGAAGTGATCCTAATTCGTGCATGTTGAGACATGAAAAGTAGAGGTGTCCTGTGCAAATGAGTTTTATGCAAGATCGGACCACAAAACCTGTCACTCTTACTTTATAACGCTGTTTACTGTTTAAGACTAACTATTTCGAAGCGATGACCTAGGTAACTTAACCTTAATCCTGAGTTAACTATGAACTCCTGTTTGTTCGGGATTATCCTTTGATCTGCTAACGGTGAGAATAGACCAATTGCCTCTACTAAATAAGCTTACCATTTTGGGGATAAGACCGAATGAATAGCTGGGAACATAGGGTGCAAGAGGGAATTCACTCCTACTCGATTAGGGTTAGTAGAGAGGTTGTTCCCTTCAAGTGTTGATTCTGGGTCTTTAACAAGAGGCCTCACCCTCTCATTGATCTGAGAGGGATTCGATTTATTGATTGGATCCCAAATCAATTGTTCATTAGGGGATCAGTGGAATTTAAGGAACAAAAGGTAATTTGAGGGTAAAACAGAGATTTGACCCAACCGTTATTACGAGCAACCTGTAAATGGTTAACTTACTAATCATGGTTATATCGAGTGGACATAATATATCTACAGTGATGGGAGTTTAGCTATGGGTTTTAGTGGAATCACCCATTAGTTAACGAATGGAGGTTAGATCGTTGGAGCCCATGATCTGTAGGTCCACGAGGTCTCCCTACTAGCTCGTAAATGGGTAAGCTTTAGGGAAACTTGAGAAATTAATTTGAAAAATTCAAATTAAACGGAATAAGAGAATAAACATTTAAATATGATTTAAATATATGAAGATGATTATTGTGCAAAAATTAATTTAATATTAAATTAATTAATTTTTTTAAATTAATTTATGAAATTAATTTAAGAAAATCAATTTTTGAATTAAAATGATTTAGAAGTCATTTAAAAAAAAAAGAAAATGGAAATTTGTTTGCATGTTGCACAAAATGGAAAATGGGTTTTCTCCATTATCATCATCTTTATGCTCACACAAAATGCATTATCTTCTCTACTTTGATTCTCCAAGCAAGAGCTGCAAGCCATGCACTTCATCACTTTGCATATTCATCTAAATGTATAAAGAACATTGGAGTGTTGGAGAGGAAAAAAAAATACGAAATTTGAGAGAAAAATTACGGTGAAGAAGAAACTGTCTTCTTCAATTTGCTGCTGTGAGCTTTTCTTACTTCTTAACATCTTCAAGCTGTTCTTGAGTCCCACAACTTTGCCTAAAGCTCTAAGAGCATAGTAAGGAAGGTTTTGATGCCGTTCACATTGATATCAAGTGAAGACAGCAGCTGAACAGACGTTTTCTTGGAGAGTTCATCAAAGGTATGTTCTGAAAACCGATTTTTATGAAGAGCATGCTTTAGTTTTTGCCAAAATTAGTGAATTAGAATGTTTATGGATCCTTGATACTTCCGTTGCATGTTGTTTAACTCTTACAGAGACACGTTTTCTTGTGTCCCCCTACAAATGGCATTTACATGACTTTTTACTCAAACTCTAGAAATGGATAGGATTGCTTTAGTTTTTGTCCCAATCAGTTTTTCCCTATGGTTAGCTCATTGGGGCGGAACTCTAGAATCTAAAATGAGATGTTACACTTATAAGAAAAATGATAAGCTAGTTAATAATTTTCTAGACCAAACAATTGTGCCTAATAATTATAGGAACAAAAGTTTTTCTGGTGTAATTATTGGTTGATATAGCCTCAATTCAGTGAAGGAATAACTGATCACCCTACGGTAACTTTTACCCTGCCCACTGAAGCATCATGGCAAAATAGATGACACATAAGATGCATTAGATTATTTTGATAAATTGATTGGTTGTTTAAACAGGGTAATGCTTGTATAACTAATATAAATAAATTGTATGTTTCAGCAATATTTAAAATGGCAACCGCTATATTAAATTTGCTTGCCGTCGAGAAATTCAATGGTGATAACTATGCTACCTGAAAAAATACTATCAATACAATATTTATCATCGATGACTTGCGATTCATCCTAATTGAGGAGTGTCCTCAAGTCCCACCTGCCAATGGCACCTAAAATGTTTGGGAGGCATATGACCAATGGGTTAGGGTGAATGAAAAGACTCGAGCGTACATCTTAACAAGCTTATCTGAATTATTGGCCAGAAAGCATGAGCCCATGCTCACTGTTCGTGAGATAATAAAGTCCCTGAGGGAAATGTTTGGCCAACCATCCACTCAGCTCAGGCACGATGCATTTAAGTACATCTTTGATGCTCGCATGCCAGAAGGGGCCTCTGAATTAAAATATGTTCTGAACATGATACTCCACTTTAATGTGGCGGAGATGAATGAGTTTGTCACTGATGAACCCAATTATGTTAGCTTCATCTTGGAAACTATACTAGAAAGTTTCCTTTATTTCCATCGCAATATTGTTATAAACAGGATTGACTACAACCTGACCACCCTGCTCAACGAGCTACAGACTTATCAATCCTTGATGAAAGTCAAGGAACAGAAGGGTGAGGCAAACGTTATCTCGTCCTCCAAGAAGTTCTACTAAGGTTCAACCTCTGAAACCAATTTTGTACCCTCTTCTTCTGACACCAAAAATTGGAAAAAGAAGAAGGGAGGCCAGAGGAAGGCTAACCCACCAGCTAATACCTAAAAAGGCAAGAAAACCAAAGTTTCAAAGAGAATCTATTTTTATTGCTATCAACTAGAACATTGGAAGAGGAACTATCCAAAATATGGCAGAAAAGAAGAAGGCCAAGCAAGGTAAATATGATTTACTAGTGTTGGAAACATCTTTAGTGGAGAATGATGATTCAACCTGGATAATTGATTCAAGTACCACTAACCACGTTTGTTCTTCATTTCAGGGAATTGATTCCTGGTGACATTTGAAAATTGGTGAGATGACGATGCATGTTTGAACTGGGCACGTCGTCTCAGCGAAGGCAGCGGGAGGACTCCGACTTACTTTACAAAAATTGTATATTTTATTAGAAAATGTATATATTGTTCCTGATTTGAAAAGAAACTTAATTTCTGTAAAGTGTTTACTTGAACAATCTCATAATGTAAATTTTTCTGTAAATAAAACGTTTATGTGCAAAAATTATGTTGAGACTTGTTTTGCTAAGTTGGAAGATAATCTGTTTGTGCTAAGGTCATTAGCAACAAAGACCTTTCTTAATACTGAACTGTTAAAAACTGTTATAACTCAAAATAAAAGATAGAAAATTTCTCCTAAAGAAAATGCTTATATTTGGTACCTAAGATTATGTCACATAAATCTCAATAGAATTAAGATATTAGTTAAGAATGGACTTCTAAGTGAGTTAGAAGAAAATTCTTTACCTATGTGTGAGTTGTGTCTTAAAGACAAAATGACTAAGAGACCTTTTACTAGAAAACATCACAAAGCCAAAGAATCCTTAGAACTTGTATATTCGCACCTCTGTGGTCCCATGAATGTTAAGGCAAGAGGAGGGTTTGATTATTTCATCATCTTCATTGATTATTATTCAAAGTATGGGTATGTTTACTTAATGTAAAATTAGTCTAAATACCTTGAAAAGTTCAAGGAGAACAAGACTGAAGTTGAAAATGCATTATGTAAAACAATAAAAACACTTCGATCTGATCGAGGTGGAGAGTATATGTATTTAAAATTCCAGGACTATTTGATAGAACATGGAATTGTGTCCCAACTCTCAGCACCTGGTACACCTCAGCAGAATGGTGTATCAGAAAGGAGAAATTGAACCCTGTTGGACATAGTTCATTCTTTGATGAGTTACACTTCCTTACCTAACTCGTTTTAAGGTTATGCAATATAGACTACAACTTATATCTTGAACTGTGTTCCATCCAAGATTGTTACTTGACCAACTTTGAAGTTATGAAATGGTCGAAAAGGTAGTTATGTCATTTCAGAATCTGTGGTTGCCCAGAACGTGCTTGAGGCTAATCCTAAGAAATTGGAGACTCATTCAAAATTGTGTCTATTTGTAGGCTACACCAAAGGAATGAGAGGTGGGTACTTCTACGATCCTAAAGATAATAAAATGTTTTTATCCACAAACGCTACATTTTTTAGAAGATGACCATATAAGGGAGCACAAATCCACAGTAAGATATACTAAATGAATTTTCTGATGAAACTACTGGATCTTCAATAAGAATTGTTGAAGAGCCAAGTACATCAAAAAAAGTTATTGATATTGGTTCATCTAGTAGGTGTTGAAGTTGGTGCCCTAAATCTCGTAGGGCCTTGTAGTTTATAATTGTATTGCACAAACATTTTATTTATTTAATAAAATATGAGATGTTTTATTTGACATTTAGTAGCATTAAACCCACAAACCAATAAACTAACATCCAAGGTTATCTTTTGTAGCTTAAACATGTATGTAGAGACATACAGGTGGATCATGTTTAGGTGATAACCTAAATGGTATGTAGTAGATGGATAAGGCTAGATACCTTATCCTGGTGACACTATGAGTATAGTCCGCTTTGTAGTATTAAAATTGTTGTAAAGTGCTACAAATGTTTTAATCCTGATCATTCATGTGGAAACATGTGAGCGGGGATATTCTATACAAAGGAGTTTGTATAAGACCGAACCATGAAATGACTAGTCTCATTATATAACGTCGTTCATAATAGAGACTTACATTTCACCAAGATGACCATAGGTGACATGACCTAAATCCTGAGTGAGTTGTGAACTCCTGTCTATAAAGGTGGTCCTTTGATTTATATGGGTGAGAGTGGCCAGATAGCCGACTCAACAAGTATACCATTTTGGGGAGTCGTCTGATTGGGGAGTTGGGAACACAGTTTCATAAGACGGAATTTACACCTTCCCTAAGGTAGAGGTGAGTAGACAAATTGCTCTCTTGATAGATAATTCTGATACTTGAACAATGTGGCACCACACCCTCTCTTGGCCCGAGAGGGGTTTAGTCATATTTGGACTATGATTTATTGTTCATTAGAGGGAACAGTGGTACTTAAGAAGTTAGATGTAGCTACAGGTACAAAACGGTAATTTTGGCTATTGATTGGTTATATCCAATGGACATAGAAATATATCTATAGTGCGAATAGTGCAGTTGTTGGTTTTTAGTGGAGTGCTCGACAATTAATGGATGTTGAGTAAATTAATTAAAGAGTTTAATTAATTATTCAAGTACCATTGGAGCTTCAAGCTAGGTCCATGAGGTAACCTCTATAGCTCAACGAGGATTTATGAGAATAAATTTAGGATTAATTTGAATTGTTCAAATTAATTGAGAGAATTAATTATATGTGATACAATTAATTTAATTTAATTTAATTATATATGAAATAATTACTTTAATGTATTTGATACATAATAATATAAAGTTTATTTGAGAGGAAATAAATATTTGAATATGATTCAAATATTAATTATGTGAATTAGATTCATATAATTAAAGTTAATATAAATGGGATTATCATGGTTGAGAGAATTAAACTATAGGTAATATTGTATTGGATACAATATTAAAATATAAGTTATATGTTATATTTGGTATAACATATAGTTTTACATATATTATATGATAAAGTAGTTATCATAGAAATATATATTAAAGTTTTTATTAAAATTAATTTTATTTATTAATTTTATTTTTTAAAAAAAATAATTTTTGGGAGGGAGTTGTAACTTTATTCCTTTTTTCTCTCTACTACGTTAGTGGGAAGCCAGAAGGGTTAAATTTGGTTTTTATGATCTTCTTCCTCTTTAGGGTTTCACTGAAAATGTTCTATAATTTTTTCTCTCTCCTTTCACCAAAAATCCTATCAATTCTCTTATTTCTCTCCCTCACCAAAAAGCCATAGTCCAGAGAATACAGAGACAATCAAGTGGTGGTGTCCATTATGGGGTTTCAAGTTCATGATTTTTGAAGAAGATGATACACAAAGAAGATCGTTCTTCAAGGGTTTCAAGTTCATGATTTTTGAAGAAGATGATACACGAAGAAGATCATTCTTCAAGGGTTTCAAGTTCATGATTTTTGAAGAAGATGAAAAGCAAGGAACAAAAGGGAAAGGCAAATATCACCTCCTCCTCAAATAATTTCTACAAAGGATCATCCTCTGGAACTAAGTCTGTGTCTTCTTCTTCCAGCACCAAAAAGTGGAAGAAGAAGAAAGGTGGAAAGAGGAAAACTAACCCACCAGCTACTACCCAAAAGGGCAAGAAGGTCAAGGTTGTAAAGGGAATATGTTTCCATTGCAACCACGAGGGACATTGGAAGAGGAACTGTCCCAAATACTTGACAGAAAATAAGAAGGCCAAGCAAGGTAAATATGATTTACTTATATTGGAGACATGTTTAGTGGAGAATGATGATTCTGCTTAGATTATTGATTTAAGCGCCACTAACCATGTTTGTTCTTCATTTCAGGAAATTAGTTCTTGGCGGCAAGTAGAAGCTGGTGAGATGACGATGTGTGTTGAAATTGGGCACGTCATCTCAGCTGTGGCAGTGGGAGGACTCCAGCTGACTTTACGGAATAAATATGCTTTACTTGAAAATGTATATGTAGTTCCTAGTTTGAAAAGGAACTTAATTTTTGTAAAGTGTTTGTTAGAACAAAATTATTGAATTCATTTCTCTGTATATAAAGTGTTTATTTCAAAGAATGGTATTAATATTTGTTCTACTTAGCTGGAAAACAATCTTTATGTGCTAAGACCGTTAGCGATTAAAGCCCTCCTTAACTCTGAAATGTTTAAAATTGTAGTAACTCAAAATAAAAGACTTAAAATTTCTCCTAAAGAAAATGCCGAACTTTTGCACCTAAGATTAGGGCACATCAATCTCAATAGGATTAAGAGACTAGTAAAGAATGGACTTCTAAGTGAGTTAGAAGAAAACTTTTTACTTGTGTGTGAGTCATGCCTTGAAGGCAAAATGACTAAAAGATCTTTTATTGGAAAAGGTCATAGGGCCAAAGAACTCTTAGAGCTTGTACATACCTTTGTGGTCTGATGAATGTAAAAGCAAGAGGAGGGTTTGAATATATCATCACCTTTACTGATGATTATTCAAGGTATGGGTTTGTTTATTTGATGTAACATAGGTCTGAATCCTTTGAAAAGTTTAAAGAGTTTCAGGCCGAAGTTGAAAATGCACTGAATAAAACACTTAAGACCTTCCGATCTAATCGAGGTGGAGAGTTTGTGGATCTTACATTCTAGAACAATTTGATAGATCATGGAATTGTATCATAACTCTTAGCACCTGGTACACCTCAACAAAATGGTGTATCAGAAAGTAGAAATCGAACCCCGTTGGACATCGTTCCGTCTATGATGAGTTACGCTTCCTTACCTAATTCGTTTCGGGGTTTTACAGTACAGACTATAGTGTATATTTTGAACTGTGTTCCATCCAAGAGTGCTACGAGAATACCTTTAGAGCTATGGAATGAACATAAAACTAGTTTACATCATTTCAGAATCTGGAGTTGCCCAGCCGATGTGCTTGAGGTAATTTCTAAGAAATTGGAACCTCATTAAAAAAATATGTCTATTTGTAGGATACCCCAAAGGAATGAGAGGCGGCTACTTCTTCGACCCTAAGGAAAATAAAGTGTTTGTGTCAACACACGCTACTTTTCTAGAAGAATACCACATAAGGGAGCACAAACCCCACAGTAAGATTTTTTTGAATGAAATTTCCAAAGAAACTACTAAAACTTCAACAAGAGTTGTTGAAGTTGGATCATCTAGTAGGTCAAATCCACCTCAAGTGTTGAGGGAACCTCGACATAGTAGGAGGGTTGCGAACCCACCTGTCCATTATATGGGTTTAACAGAAATCCTAGCTAATGTAACTGATGGAGATTTTGAGTATCCATCATCTTACAAGAAGGCAATGGAGGATGTTGAAAAAGATGAGTGGATCAAAGCTGTGGATCTCGAAATGGAGTCTATGTACTTCAATTCCGTTTAGGATCTTGTAGATCAACTTGATGAGATAAAACCTATAGGTTGCAAATGGATCTACAAAAGGAAACGGGAAGCTGATGGGAAGGTGCAAACCTTCAAAGCTAGACTTGTGCCAAAGGGTTACATCCAGGTTGAGAGAGTTGACAATGAGGAGACTTTCTCACCTGTTGCCATGTTAAAGTCTATCTGAATTCTCCTGTCCATTTCCTAGTATTATGACTATGAGATTTGACAAATTGACGTCAAAACTGCCTTTTTGAATGGCAATCTTGAGAAGACCATTTATTTGCAGCAACCTAAGGGATTCACAATGCAAGTTCGAGAGCAAAAGGTTCGTAGGCTTAATCAGTCCATCTATGGATTAAAACAAGCTTCTCGATCTTGGAATATAAGATTTAATACTGTGATCAAATCCTATGGCTTTGATCAGAATGTTGATGAGCCTTGTGTATACAAAAGAATCATCAACAGTTCAATAGCTTTTCTAATGTTGTATGTAGACGATATCCTACTCATTGGAAATGATGTAGGTCTACTGGTTGAAGTTAAGAACTAGCTAGCGACCCAATTCCAAATGAAATATTTGGGAGAGGCTCAGTTTGATCTGAGAATTCGATCTTTAGAGATTGAAAGAACAAATCACTAGTTCTATCCCAGTCATCGTACATTGACAAGATGCTTGTCAAATTTTCGATACTGAACTCTAATAGAGGTTTACACTCTTTCAGATATGGAGTTATCTTGTCTAAGGAACAGTGTCGTAAAACACCTCAAGAAGTTGAGGAAATGAGACGGATACTCTATACATCGAAAATGAGACAGATCCTCTTTCAGATATGGAGTTATCAGTGGGTCACCTGCAGAGTATGGGTCTACGGGACAGGCCACACATAGTCTAGGGCAAGTAGGAGATTTTGAACTGCTCTAGTTTATTGTTTTGTGTACTTGTATATTAGTTTTACTTTTATATTATACACCCCACTAGCTTTAGGAGAAGTGCGAGATTGTTGGGGTTGGTGCCCGAAATCTCGTAAGGTTATGTAGTTTGTAATTGTGTTGTAAAAATATTTTATTTATTTAATAAAATATGAGATGCTTATTTGACATTTAGTAGCATTAAACCCACAAACCAATAAACTAACATCCAAGGTTATCTTCTGTAGCTTAAACATATATGTAGAGATATACAGGTGGATCATGTTTAAGTGATAACATAAACGGCCTGTAGTATATGGATAAGGTTGGGTACCTTATCCTAGTGACACTACGAGCATGGCCCACTTTGTAGATGTTACAATTATTGTAAAGTGCTACAAATGATTTGATCTTAATCATTCATGTGAAGACATGTTAACGAGGATATTGTATACAAAGGAGTTTGTATAAGACCGGACCACCAAATGACTAGTCTCATTATACAATGTCGTTCTTAATAGAGACTTACATTTCACCAGGATGACCATAGATGACATGACCTAAATCCTAAGTGAGTTGTGAACTTCTACCTATAAAGGTGGTCCAAAAACTTGATGACGGGAAATTAAATGTCAATTACTCGACAACTAAAATTCCGTGGACGTGATATGAGATGCATGTTCTTAAGGTATGCGTTGATTATCATGCGTTGATGGTCATGCGTTGGAATGACTATGCGTTAACAAATATATACGATGACCATGCTTCCTGTCACAAGTTTTTTTGTGCTCACGTCAAGTATAACGCGAATGCAAGTTTCTCGGGTGATCCGAGGTCGAACTCAGGGACTTGTAGCTAGGCAAATGTGGTAATGTGCATGTGGTGGTTGAATAAAAGAATGGATAGAAGGTTTCTATGCTAACACTACTCCTACTCCTAAATAACAGACAACGTAATGAAAATATGAAAGAGAGGTAGATACACGACAACTCTTGACATGAAACAAATGAATGGAAAAATAGATAAAGTGTGGAGATGTCTTCATTGCAAAACTTAAGAGTGACCGCAAGGGCAACCTTAGTCAATGCAAGCCATTCGATCATGCTACACACACTTTAGCCTAACTCTAGGACATATGCGATGTATCTGCGATATTGCCAGGAAGCCTATGCCTACCTAAACCTCTAAAACCCGCTCACGTGCTCTCACCGCATGAGCGTGCTAGCTGCATACTATCGTATCCTACTTCCTAGACGCATGCAATATCCTATCCGTAGGGTGCATACACTGTATGAAAGTGAAGGGAGCTTATCTCTAAGTTCCCCATTCTTGCCTATGCGTTCCAATCCGCTCTCTCGAGTCTTAGATTTGGGTTTTAGACTACTCTCTCAAGTATGCCTAAATGATGAATGATGCGCTCATCAGACAAGGTAATCGTATGAACTTTGCTGACATAAGATTATTCCTATCTCTAGTGAACAATAACTTACATTGCTTAATGCGACCAACCACTTACCCTCTCGGGCAGTTAGTTGTTGCTGACTTTACTCATTGACAAGCGTTATACTCAAGAAATTCTAACTCACCTTCCAGCTTTTTTTTGTAATGACCAGTTTCTCAGAATATAATTTCCTCATACCTCTAACCATCATCGCAATGCTCTCCTCCACTTTGGCTGCTTCTTCAAAAAGATGTTTTCTAAGTTTAGATCCGGCAAGCATTTGCTCAAAAAATTTTATTCATTCACCGCAACTTTGCGTTTAGCTTTTGAGAATGTGTTCGTTCAAAATACTTAAAAAATTTGCCATTACTTATTCAAATTCAACGTTGAACCTGGTTACGCTCTTCGTTTTGGCTTACTCCCACGTGTGTCATGCGGGCATCCAACTTCGGTTGTGTTCCATATTCAACTTAACTCTTGTCTTGCTTGATTTTGCTTACGCCGGACAGAGGAGTTCTGCTTATGCGTTGATCCTGGCAACTTACTTTTGTTTTGGCTTGCCCCCACGTGTGTCATGCGGACATCCAACTTCTGCTAAGTGTCTTTCACAACTTAACTCTTATCAACATGGGTTTCCCCTTGCGTTAACAGTAGAGTTATTATTCTCAAAATTCTCTGCATTTTTTTTTATGATCGGAATGTAATGAACGCAATTTCTCCGAGACCGCTGCCACCCCCAAACTTAGAGGTTGGCAGCGTTCTCACCGCAAAGATAAAAGCAAAATCAACAGGAATGTGGTAACAAACGTTTGAGCAAATGTTTACACAAAATAAAACTTAAAATTCTCAAAATTTGAAGAAGCTATTAAAAGTAAGGAACGCCTTGCGATGATTAATTAGAAGATGCGGTGAATTATACGTACCATCATAGAAACATCGCAAAGCAACGCAATTGAGAAAGAAAGAATTTCAAAAAGATAATGCATACAGGATAACAAGAAAAGAACCTTAGGCAAAGTAACGAATGCGATCATGCATTGGAATCCACGCGATCGAAGCCATACGTTGAAGGATGAAAGGAATTCTTCCGTTGACTACACACCGAGGAGACTTATTTTTTACACCTACAAGGAACAATCGCACCACTACCAAGGAAGCAGCCATATATCCAAAAATAACAATAAAAATAAAAATAACCTAAACTAAGAAAGCAAGTTAAAGATAGAGTAGAAGACATCCTTGGAAAAATAGGAGTGTTGTCACCGCAAAGAGTCTTCCATGTAGGAGATTACTCTCAACTGCTTGGGTCAAGTTGCCTTGACCATTGGAACTTCCGATAATTGTTGGGCTCATGTTGGCCACCATGCGCTTAGAATTACCTTCAGCTCATGCGACTGATTGCCCTTCTACCTTAGGGTCAACATTGACTTTCAGCGCATCGTCAACACTTCAATATTGTTTGCAACCTGGTCGCACAAGTTGCAATACTCCTAAGATAAAAAAGTTGCCTGCAGAGACACAAAACTCAACAAACATTTAGCTGCCAAATCCCCGGCAACAGTGCCAAAAACTTGATGACGGAAAATTAGATGTCAATTACTCGACAATTAAAATTTCGTGGACGCAATATGCGATGCATGTTCTTAAGGTATGCGTTGATTATCATGCGTCGATGGTCATGCATTGAAATTACTATGCGTTAACAAATGTATACGATGACCATGTGTCCTGTCACAAGTTTTCTTGCACTCACGTCAAGTATAACGCGAACGCAAGTTTCTCGGGTGATCCGAGGTCGAACTCAGGGACTTGTAGCAAGGTGATTACGGTAATGTGCATGTGACGGTTGAATAAAAGAATGGATGGGAGGTTTCTATGCTAACACTACTCCTACTCCTAAGTAATAGACAACGCAATGAGAATATGAAAGAGAGGTAGATACATGACAACTCTTGACATGAAACAAATGAATGGAAAAATAGATAAAATGTGGGGATGTCTTCAATGAAAAACTTAAGAGTGACCGCAAGGGCAACCTTAGTCAATGCAAGCCATATAATCATGCTACACACACTTGAGCCTAACTCTAGGACGTATGCAGTGTATCTGCGATATTGCTAGGAAGCCTATGCCTACCTAAACCTCCATAACCCACTCCTGTGCTCTCGCAGCATGAGCGTGCTAGCCGCATACCACCATATTCTACTCTCCATATTTTTTGTTCATAATTAAACGAAAAGACATTAAGTATATCGAATATAATTAATGCTTACTTCCTACACAGAATTTGAACGTTTCAAATTTTCTCATCACACTATTCTAAGGTTTAGTCCATATGAGCTAGCAGGGGGACCTAATGAACCTACAAATCATAAGTTCCAACAATCCGAGATTAACTGGGTAAACTCTTTAACTTAGTTAACGAGCATTCGTTAAGTACCGAGATAGTCCATTAAAGCCCAGTAGCTGCACTCTTCTCACTGTAGATATATTTCTGTCCACTTGATTTACCATAATCAGTAAATCGATCCTTCACAGGTTGTTCGAAATTATAGCTGGGTCAAATTTACCCTTTTTAGCCCAGCAATTGCATCTTATTCCTTAAGTCCCACTGATCCTCTAATGAACAATTGATTTGTGGTCCAACCACCCAACCGAGTCCCTCTCGGCCAATGAGAGGGTGGTGCCCCTTATTCAAGACTCGGACTCAGTAATTAAGAAAACAACCTATCTACTATCCCTAGAATCGGGTAGGGGTGAGTTCCATTTTGTAAGACTATGTTCCTAGCTATCTACCTGGTCTTTAATGGAACGGTGAAGTTTTGAAACTGAAGCGGGGATCGGTCTCAATTTTTAATTTTACATAGAATAAAAACTTACAGAACCAAAATATACATAAATTTCAGAAATTTTACAACATGCAAGAAAGGCAAAAAAGAAATTAGGGTTAGGGTTTCAAGAAACTTACCCTTGAAGAATTGTTCTTCACGAATCCCCTTCTTTGAATTGATCACGATCAACAGAAAAGCAAAATGACCACCACCACAAGATCTTCCTCTATATTCTCTGTAAGGAATGAAAGTTTACAGGAAGAGTGGGCTCTATAATCTTTTGAGAGAGAGAGAGATTTTAAAGAGAATTTTCTTTTGCAGTGAGTTCTTCAGAAAAGCTAGAAAGAGCACTTGTTCTTTGTGAACCTTTTGTGAAGAAGATGAAAAAACCACTTCATGTTACCACGATCAATCATGAGAGAAAATAGGGGGAGGGAGTTAAAATTAATTTTAAAAAAACAATTAATTAAATTTAAACAATAATGTAATAAACAACAATTATTTAATAAATTATATATATATATATATAATAACAACTAGCTTATCATATAGTATATATTATTAAATTATATTTAAATCAAATATACACATAACTTATAGTTTTTATGTTGTATCAAATACAATAGTAATTATAGTTTTAATTCTTTCAATTATTTGTGGTATTTAATATAAATCACATTTATACTAAATTTAATTATATGAATCCAATTCACATAATTAATATTTGAATCATATTCAAATATTTATTTCCTTTCAAATAAACTTTATATTATAATGTATCAAATACATTATATTAATTATATCACGTACAATTAATTTAAATTAATTATATCACATATAATTAATTCCCTCAATTAATTTGAACACTCAAATTTACCTAAAATTAATTCTCGTTAATCCCTGTTGAGCTACAGAGGGGATCTTATGAATCTGTAGACTGAAACTCTGGTGGTACTTGAATAATTAATTAAAAAAAATTATTTAAATTATTCAACATCCATTAATTGTTAGTCACTCCACTAAAAATCGACAACTGCACTCTTCGCACTACAGATATATTTAATTGTCTATTAGATATAACCAATCAATAGTGCAGTGGCCCTTCACAAATTGTTCGTAAGTACAACTAAGCCAAAATTACCGTTTGGCCCATGTAGTTACATCTACTCCTTAAGTACTACCGATCCCTCTAATGAACAATAAGTCATAGTCCAACTATGACCAAACCCCTCTCGGGTCAAGAGAGGATGTGGTGTCACATTGTTTAAGCCCCAGAATCAGCTTTTAAATGAGCAATTTATCTATTTACCCAGACGTTAGGGAATGAGTGAATTCCATCTTGTGTAGTTGTGTTCCCAGCTCCTCCATTAGATGAATCCCCAAAACTATAGGCTTATTGAGTCGGCGATTTGGCCACTCTCACCCATATAAATCAAAGGACCACCTTCATAGATAAAAGTTCACAACTCAATCAAGATTCAGGTCATGTCACATATGGTCATCCTAGTTAAATGTAAGTCTCTAACTGTATTAAATAATGAGACCAGTCATTTCATGGTCTGGTCTTATACAAACTTCTGTGTATAAAAACTCCCACTCACATGTCTCCACATGAATGATCAGGATCAGATTATTTGTAGCACTTTAAACAATTGTAACATCTATAAAGCGTGTCGTATTTGTAGTCTCACCAGGATAAGGTACCCAGTCTGATCCATTTACTACAGACTATTTAGGTTATCACTTAAATATGATCCATCGTATGTCCCTACAAATATGTTTAAGCTACAGATGATAACCTTGGATGTTATTTTTTTGGTTGCGAGTTAATGCTACTAAATGTCGAATAAAACCTCGCATTTTATTAAATAAATAATTGTTTATATATTACAATTATAAACTACAGAACCCACGAGATTTAGGGTATCAACCCCAACAGTCTTATCCCTAAAATGGTAGTCTTATTAAGTGAAAAACTCAGGCCACTCTCACCCATGCAGATTAAAGAATAATCTCGAATAAATAAGAGTTTATAGTTAGCTCAGAATTAAGATCAAGTTACCTACATCATCGTATTGAAATAGTTGGTCTTAACAGTAAATGGCGTGATAAAGTAAAAGTGACTATTTCGCGGTCCGGTCTTATGCAAACTCACTGCATAGGATGTCCCCGCTCACATGTCTCCATGTGAGCAATTCAAGATCACATTGTTGGCATCAAATACAAAGTGGGTTGCATACATAGTGTCTCTAAGATAAGATACCTAGCCTTATCCCTATACTATAGAGTGTTTATGTTATTACTCGAACTTGATCCAATTTTATTTCTCCACATATAGTTCAAGTATTCATGTTATAGCCAGGAGCTCTTAATTTATTGGATTTAGGGTTTTTAAATGAAATTCAATATTAAATAACATCTGTACTAAATAAACCTCAATAACAACTTTATTGGAAGAGTAATTGCAATTGGTAGCATTTTTAGGAATAATAACCAAGTGTATAACATCATTTAAAAAAAAATTGCAAATATAGACCAGTCTATCATGAAAGATATCAAACTCGAGATTTTCATGAGCATCGAAAATAAGATCATTCCAAATTACAATAATGAATGAACATTACATTTACAGTCGTACAGAAACATGTGGTTATACAATTAATATAGAAATTACAGCATGAACACTACAAATGAACAAGGAAGAACTCTATGAACATTTGTAGCCTTGTCTCCACGCTCATTTGCGCACGAACGCTTGAACAATAGCAACCTCGAACGCTCGATCTACACAACCGCAACACAGCACGAACACTTCATGCTCGAACTCAGCGATCGCCTCAGTCACAAACTCCTCAGCAACACGAACGACCTCCATAGAACCTCGACGGTGTCGAGTTGAGTATGACACCACCAAGAAGGTTACCTTGGTATTCTCGGTGTGAGAATCCAGAGGGTGGGCTCTGTTCGGACTTGGAATGAGGCAGACGAAGGAGGAAACACCGATCATGTACACGACTGGGAAAGTGGGAGATGCCGAAGACCTATCGTATAGGTTGATGTCCAATCGTTTAGCTAACGCTACGCGATGGTCTAGAAAAAGCTAAGCGGTCGTTTAGCTCATCGATAACTCAGTGTCTATCGCCTACAAACACTACACGATCGTTTACTTTGGGCAAGCTATTGTTTAGTAAATATTGAACGATTGTTTAGCTCACCACTGGCATGATCATTTAGCTTGCACTGTACGATCGTTTAACTCACCCAAGCTATCGTTTAGTAAATCTATATTACTTGACAACTCCGTGAGATTCTTTTTGCGAGAGAGAAATCTCAAAACAAATTTTTGACAAAAACTTACTAAAATTAGGAAACCCATTTCCTTTATCTTCCACGGTTATCATGAATCACCAATACCACCCACTCAATTGATCATTAAAGAAAGAATTAATTATCCAATAATTAATATTATTATAAATATAAATGATAAACAACTATATATACTATATATATAACCTATATTTTTAATATTTCATCCATGAAACATATAAACCATAATTCTTTCTCTATTCCATGGTAATTAATGTTAATCTCATTTATATCAACCCTCCAAGATGTTTCTTATACATCATACCGATTATATCATATATAATCAAAAACCTCTTGTCAATTTAAACATTTCAAATCAACACTAAAACTGATCCTCAACTGAATCCATTGAGCTACCAAGGGGACCTTATGGACCTATAGCTCGAAGCTCCAACGGTAGGTGAATAACAAACTAAACTCTTTAGTCACGGGATCCGACAGTTGAACTCTCCTTACCACATATATATTATGTGTCCATCTTAACCATTAGCAGTGCGACAACCCTTCACATATCGCTCGTAAGTACAACTGAGGCAATAACCGTTATACTCCTGTAGTTACATTTGTCTCCTTAAGTACTACTGTCCCTATAATGAACATAAGTCATAGCCCTATTATGACTGATGTCTTCTCTTCCAAAAAAAAAAAACTGTGGCCACTATGTTCAGGCCTCGAAATCAGCCCTTAAGGAGCAATCTCTCTAATTTATCCCTGCTTCGGGAAAGGAGTGAATTCTATCTTGTGGATTGAGTTCCCAGCTCCCACATCAGACAAGTCCCCAAAAAGGTAGGCATGTTGAGTTGGCAATCTGGCCACTCTCACCCATACTAATCAAAGGACCGCTCTCAAAGGCAAGAGTTCCCAAAACACTCAGGATTGAGGTCGTGTCACCTATGATCGTTTAGGTGAGATGCAAGTCTCTAGTATCAACGGAATTATATACAGAGTCTATTCATCTCGTGGTCTAGGTCTTATACAAACTCTTTGTATAAGACACCTCCGCTCGCACGTCTTCACATGAATGGTTAAGATCTACCATCTGTAGTAGTTTATAACACTTGCAAACCTCTACAATGCGGGTCGTATCCATAGTGTCACCAGGATCAGGTATCCCACCTTAATCCTTATACTACAGACCTATTTAAGTTATCACTTAATGCATGATCCACTAATATATCACATATACATCTTAAGTTCACATAAGATAACCAAGGAGCTTTGTTTATTGGATATGAGCAAATGCCAGAATTAAATAACATTATTTTATTCCTTAAACAATGTCTATCTTTACAAAACAACGAGACTCCGGGAGAATTACGACACCAGTCCCAACATATCAGTGATAGACTTTTATTGTTGATAAACTCCCAAGTCTATGAGTGATAGACTTCTATCATTGATAGACTTTTACCAGTGATATGGTCTATCATTGATAGACTCCTACCTATAATATGGTCTATCACTAATAGACTATTTAAATTTTGCCATATTTGTACATTTTTTTTACATTATGTTATATCTGTTAATACTTTCAGTCTAATGTCTATATTTGCAACTGTCCCTTATTGTAAAATAGAATCAGTTTTATGTTTATAAAAAAAAGTTTTAAGACATAAAACCCAACAACTATTGGAAATGTCCTAAAAACTTGCAGTTTATAAACATTAAACATATTCTATTCACAATAAAGTTATTGTTGAAATTTATATCAATAAAGGTGTTATTGAATTGCATTCTTTTATAAATCCATGAATACTTATACTTTATGTAGAGACATAAAAGATTATCAAGTTTTAGTATATAGCCAAAACTTATCCTGGAGACACTATGGATGCAGCCCTCTTTGTATATTGATACAAATGATGTGATCCCAAAATCGTTCATGTAAAGACTTGTGAGTGGGGGCATCCTATACAAAAGATGTTTGTATAAGACCAGACTACGAAATAGTCACTTTTCTTTATAATGATCGTTTACTATTAAAACTAACTATTGCAATTTGATGACCTAAGGTAACTTAATCTTAATCTTGAGCTAACTATGAAAGGAATTTATTCGAGATTATTCTTTAATATGCATAGGTGAGAATGGTTCAACATCACCACTCAATAAGCCTCCCATTTTAGGGGTAAGACCAGATAGATAGTTGGGGATATAGTTCTGTAAGAAGGAATTCACTCCTACCCATCTTAGGGTTAGCAGATAAGTTGTTCTCTTAAGTACTGATTCCTAATCTTGAACAAAGGGGCCACACCCTCTTATGATAGAGATGGATATGGTTTATTGGTAGGACCATAAACAAATTGTTCAATAGAGGATCAACAGAGACTTACGGAATAAGATGTATTATAGGGGTAAAACGGTAACTGTAAATACGATCGACCTATGAAGGATCAACTTACTGATTACGGTTAAATCAAATTGATAGAAATATATCTATAGTAAGGAGAGTGCAACTATTGAGCTATAATAGTATGTCTCAGTAGTTAAAAAATAGTGATTAATTCGGTTTAAAGAGTTTAGTCAATTAAACTCAAATCGTTGGAGCTCATAATCTGTAGGTCCATCAGGTCCCTCTACTAGCTCATAAAAAAATTAAACCTTAGAATAGCGTGTTGAGAGAATTTGGAATATTCAAGCTCAATTTAGGGTTTGGATTATATTTGATATAAGTAATGCTCAATTAACGAATTAAACATTTCGATTTTAGAGAGTTGATAATATTTAAATATGATTTAAATATTAGATAAAGTGTTATATTAATTTAATATTTGATATTAAATTAAATTTAATTAATTAAATTATTTTAATTAATTATCCAAATATTCAAAATCATTAAATGGATTAATTGGATTTTGAATTTGGGAAATTAAAAATTATAAAACTCTTTTAATTTAAAATTGAATTTGATATTCAATTTTTTATTAAGTTTTTCAATTAATCAAATTAAGAAGTTAAAATTGGGTTAAAAATGCAAAGTGGAAAAATTGGGATTTTTCCACTTTGAAATTCACCTCATGCCACCAAGTTAATTGGAATTTGAAGTGGAAACATCAAATTATATCCAACCTACATGGATTGAGGCTTTATAATGGTGGTTGAAGATCAGATTGAAGCTTGATGCATCCATTTTTCTAAAGTTCAAAATCTAGAAAATTCTTCCCTCTTCAAACTCTCAAAACAACTCCAAATTCTCTTCAATTTAAAGTCTACACTTCAAACTAAGGCTTGTGGATAGTAAAGAAGACTTTGGTAGTGGTCTACTACTAAGATTGGAGAAGGAAATGGTGAAGAATCAAGCTAATTAATGGATTCTATAAAGGTTGTATTTCCTAAACCCTATTTTTGGTTTTCTGTTAAACATGCATATTTTTCAATTAAAAATGATGTACTTAGAGTACTTAAATCCGTAATAGCTTCCGTTTTTTTGATTGTCAACTCCATCAATAATAAGCACGAGAAGTACATAGAGCAGATGTATCATTTGATACAAGATATTGTGCAGCGAGGGGATGTGATCATCACACATATAGTTTCGACACACAACGTTGTAAAGGACTGTGGGTCTATAGCGGAAGCGGGAATCGTTCCCAATTTTAAATTCACATAAATTAAAATACACATAACTCATTATGCATTATCACAAATTTTATAACATGCATCTAAAAGGAGGAAGATGGGTTAGATCAACACTTACCCTTGAAGCCAAAAGTCCTCACAAATTCCTTCTCCAACCGATCACAAACAAGTCTCAGAATGCAAACACCCAAAAATCTTAGCAAACACCAAATCACTATTTGGTTGGACACCACCATAAGAGTGAAGGAACCTATGAACGCCCTAAGCGGAAACATGGGGATTGGTTCCAATTTTAATTTTACACAAACACATAAATTACAGTAACAAGATTATGCAAAATAATAAATTTACAGCAAGCCAAAAAGAAACAGAAGGAAAAATAGGGTTTATAAGCCCTTACTTTTGAAGAATCAACTTCTTCACGTTTTTCCTCTCCAAAAATGGTCACGAACAAAAGGATCTCCAAATGGCCACCACTACGAAAATTACCTCTGTATTCTCTGGGATAAGAACCCAAGGACTTGTGGACTCTTGGAATTTTTTCAGGGAAAAGAGAATTTGAGAGATGAGAGGAATAGGAAGAAAATCTTGGAAGGTTTTTTTTTTTTCTGAAAGCATAACTTCACACACACACAGAGAAATCTCAAACTCTATGAAGAACAAGAAAGATACTCCAACCAATTCTCCCCACTCAGTACGTAGGTTGAGAGAGAATATGTGAGAGAAATTATTTCCCTCCCTTAATTTCAAAATATTAAAATCAATACATGAATAATTAATTTTAATATAAAATATATATATATACATATATAAAAACTAACTTTATATACATGAATAATTAATTTTAATATAATATATATATATATATATTTATTTATTTAATTTATTACTATATGGTATATTATATATAACATATAACCTATGGTTTAATATTGTATCATATAAAATATAACCTATAGTTTTAAATCTTTCATCGATGGCAATTACTCGATTAACTACTAAATATATCTACCTAAAGATAATTGAAAATTGAAGGAAAAGGAAGAAGGATTGAAGTTTTTCCTCAGCCTTCATCAATTTGGCCTCCAAAATTCGACACACTTTGACCGAGGGCCGAGGGAATGTATTTATAGAAAATGAGGCAACGTCGCAACGTTGACAGCAGCGTTGCAACGCTCACTTGCACACACATTATGCTCCACTTCCGTCAAATGTCGTAGTGTTGGTTGCAACGCTGGGCGTTCTGTCCAAGGGCATTGGGTTGAAGCGTTGCGCAGCGTTGTGATGCTGATGTTGGTGAAAATCTGGAGCGTTGCAACGTTCCTCTACATTCCAAGCTACTACCTTCAAGCATTGCACGAGCATCAGACTTAGGCCAATCTTGAGCATTGTGACGCTCTGGTAGGGATATTTTGGTCCATTCACGTCCCTTTGAAGCTTAGTTGCTCAAATTTGCTCTTAATTGCTCCAAATTACCCCTATATAGTTCATAACGACCGGTTCCACCTCCAAGATGCTCGATACTACAAAATCATCAAATAAACACATTAAACGTAGTAACGACCGAAAATTAAAAAGAGGAAAATAGCACAATTTTGTTGTTAGCAAACACTTCCAACTTAATTCTTGATCGTCCTCGAGCAAGGTAAAATCACACATTCACACAAAAAAAATATGTTTGCTCAATCACTATAAGGGTCGTTGCTCTAGTCTCACAGTCTATAAGGATGAAATTTGCAATCAAAAAATGAAATCCGATTACAATCAATCAATAAAGCACATTTAAAAATAATTCTCAAATTTTCATCCATGAGTGAGTCAAAAGCCCTACTAATTAAGCTCGCAAAGCTCGAAATGATTCTATAGGGCCCTCAATTTGTTTTCCCCTACACTGGCTCGAAGGTTTAAGAGCCAAGCTTCCTAGACTCAAATTTGTAATAACTTACTTAAGGAAACCAAACTTTTATTTTTTTTATTTTTTTATTTTTTTTACTTTACAAAAAAAGAGAAAACCTTATCTAGACACATCACCTTTGTTTTGGCTTGCCCACACGGGTATCATGCGAGTCATCCAACTACGAGCAATGTCTCCTAACAAGATGTTGAAGCTTACTTATTCCTTGGGTACTTTAGCTCAGAGAAAAACTACAGGTGTCATAGCCACCTCAGGTTAATCATAACCCAAGAAAGAGGAGTAATCCCCTTCAAAAATAACATACAAACTTGTTTTTACTTTACAACACACTCCGCCTTTTATAAACTTTCTTTTTACATACTTTACACTTGGCTTTTACAATACAAAACAAGAGTTTAGGAAAAAGAAACTTAGGCATGCATTATTCGGTTGAGCTTTCAGTCACTTACCACGTATCACCTAGGCCTTTTGAGGTGACAACAAAAATATAAGCCTCATAATACGACTCTGAGCATGCAAGTCCTAATTTCATTGGACAAGGGACTTAAAGATACATGAGAGATAAGAAAAATTTTTTAAACGGGCTAAAAATGATGATCATGTTCTTTAAACATAGTTGCATGCAAACCTAATCACAAAAAGGGTGTGTCATCAACTACTCATCATAACAAACCAAGCAAGAGAACGAGCAAGCAAATTCAAGCACACAAACATCATCCAAGCAAAGCACTCAGGGACCTCATCAGTTACAACATACCCCACCCCCAACTTAAAATGATACATTGTCCTTAATGTATCTCTAGTAAAGCTCAATAAAATTAGTCAAGGGAACATAAAATCTCCCCTGATAACGATGTCGCACACGGGATGGTGGTGGTGGTAGACTCGCCTTCCAAAAAAATGCTCCTCTCCTCTCTTCTAGGTCGTCACTATAAAACAAAAACAAAAAGAAATCTAATCTAGAAAACAAATAAAGAAAGCAGTAAAAATCTTCACCTGGCTCTATCCAGGAAGGGCAAATTTTTAACGTCGATTGCTTGACGTGACCTGTCCCCTGTCAAGACACAAAGAAATTCTCGTGTTTCTCTGATCCCTTCTTGGATGAGTTTATATAGCCCAGTAAGACTATAAGGCTCTTCATCTTTTGAAGAGAACCAGACAAGTTGAATTTTGGTTTTTTAGAATATGACAAAAAAGGTAAAAAGAAAGAATCAAAAGACTTAAGAACTGACTCAACTAACTCGACTGACTCGTAAGGCGAAGGTGAGCAAAATTCAAAAATGATAGGAATACCAGTACAAAGAACAGGACAAGGCTTGGGAGCCTCTGACTCTTTTACCTAGGATTCTTCCAAATTAAACCCATACTCATATTTAACCACACAAACTGACAAGCATGAAGTGACATCCTCATCATCACTGGAGTAGTAGTACTCCGCAAAGAACTCATCCTCTGAGGTATAGACGATGGACTGCTCTAATGTGCTCTCCAGTTTCTACATGAACTTGTTCAGCTGGGCAACATGGATGATCAATCCTTACAACCGAGCTTGAAAATTCTGTTGAAAATTCTTTGTATCTTGCTGAAACTCAGAAGTATTGTTAGCAAGTTCAGAAACTAAAACCTCCAAAGTCATACTTGGGACGAATCTCCAGGAAGTGGTTCCTACTCCTCCACCATGTTGATATGGACTACCTCACGCCTCTGGTTCTCAGGAAAATCAAGGTATTAGTCTGGCAACGGCTCGTCTGGCCTCCTAGCTGAAGTTGCAAGTCGAGCAACAAGGTCACTCAGACTTTACAAATCAGTCCTAGCCTTTGCCTTGGGGCAAAGATTTTCCTGTTGGATGCGCTCGAACTCTTGCTACCTACGGAGGTTGTCCTACTCAAACTTAAAAGATTTGTCAGCAAGCTTGATAACCAAAGCCTCTAAAGACATACCTGACCCTGAAGACTGATCATGAGTCAATTGATGTGGTGTTATGAAATCTTGACTGTCAAAGCTCTGTTGTCATCCTGAGTATCCATGGTCAAAAGACTCCCGCCAAGAATGGTGAGGCTCGTAGTCCCAAGGACCATAATACACTTCCTCGGCGAATCTGCACGGTGCTGGCATCCACTACAACCTTGGGCATGCTTGCGTGGGATACCCCTCGAGTAGGTAACTCCCGCACACCTCTACTTGTTGCGATCTCCTTTTCACCAAATGGGCAACCAAGGAAATCAACTCGGCAAGCTCGTGGAGAAGGCCACTTACCTCGTCATCAAAATTTTCAACTTGACCTTTGGACGTCGAAGACTGATTCAGAAATCTTGCCATGCTCAACTGACACAAAAAGAAAACAAATCAAAGCAAAAGAAAATTTAACTAAAAACTAACTAAGAAGAACTAATTGACTTCCCCGGCAACGCGTCAATTTGGTAGCAGGAATTTTGGTGTCATTCCCAAACCCTTGCTCTACAAATAATATTTATAAATCACCAAACTAACTACTTATACTAACTGATAGTACAAGCAGCAAGTCTGGGGTCGAACCGCAAGGAAGCATGGAAGATTAGTTCATCAAGTTTGTTTTCAGT